>NW_025727010.1:0-73192 GCF_021461385.2 Schistocerca piceifrons | reverse complement strand
CACCTGCAGCTTGCCATCCGCAACGACGAGGAGCTCAACAAGCTCCTGTCGGGCGTCACCATCGCACAGGGTGGTGTCCTACCCAACATCCAGGCCGTCCTGCTGCCAAAGAAGACCGAGAAGAAGGCCTAAAGGAGGCCAGGCAATCGCAGCGCCGCGTGCTCCCCTGCACGCAACGCGCTTTGCCGGCTCGGCTCGGCCCGGCCCACAACAATCGGCCCTTTTCAGGGCCACCACACAAACCTACGTCCAAAGCAAAATTTCAGTCGTCCTCGCCGCACCTTGTTTTGTTTCAACTTTGCACTTTCACAGCACAGCCGCCGCCGGCGCACGTCCGCCATCTTGTCGTCCACACAGCCCGCACACACACACACACACACACACACACACACACACACACACATTTTGCACGGTCGCAGAGTCGCCTTCCAAACGACAACGGCAGCAATAATGACCATTGTTAAAGGGAGGCGTGTCGACACACCGCCCTCCACTCCCGCGCGCAACGGCCGTCGACACGAACGAAACAGCTGATCCGGCCGCCTATGCCCACACGCCTTGCCTCGGAAACCCCAACGCCGCCGCAAACACACAGAGCCAAACCACGCAAGCAAATAATTACCGCCTCTCTCGCACAACAACACACAGCCCGCCATCTCCGTCGCGATCGATACAAAGACACACAATAACAAACACAAACGAAGCAGCTCCACACACAGCCAGCCACATGACACGTTTCCTTTCCTTCTCCCCTCCCAGCCACATCACGTCGCTCAAACGGAAAGAAAGAAAGAAACAAACAAACAAACAAACAAACAAACAAACGAACAACACAGCGCACACACACGCAGCAACAACAACAACAACAACACAGACTCTTTCGCACTTTTCAACTTCCGAACAGTGTGGTGGCCCTGAAAAGGGCCGTTTTCTAGTCTCTCCCACCCACAAGCACGGCCGCGGGAAGGCCAGCGCCCGCTGCGACGCAGCCTAACCGCCGAAACCGTACAGGGTGCGCCCCTGCCTCTTCAGGGCGTACACCACGTCCATGGCCGTCACAGTCTTGCGCTTGGCGTGCTCAGTGTACGTCACCGCGTCGCGGATCACGTTCTCCAGGAACACCTTCAGCACCCCGCGGGTCTCCTCGTAGATCAGACCAGAGATGCGCTTCACGCCGCCCCTGCGAGCCAGGCGGCGGATGGCGGGCTTCGTGATGCCCTGGATGTTGTCGCGCAACACCTTGCGGTGCCGCTTGGCGCCACCCTTGCCGAGCCCCTTTCCTCCCTTGCCGCGGCCTGTCATCCTTCCTTCCTCGGGCAAAGCAAAACGTGCACAAACAGCAGCTGCAGCGGCTGGCGAGTCGGCTACGGTCTGCGCCCAGCGCGCCCGCCGCCCCCCTATATAGACTCTGGCCCGCCCTCCCCCCACCACGCGCAACCGAGGGCATATAAGCGCAGCACGGAGGCGCGCGGGCCCGTTGTCAAGGCAGCACCGGACGCCGCGCCGCACCTAACCTCCACGCACGCCGCTCCGCTACCGCCAACGCTACCGCCATGGCCCGCACAAAGCAAACGGCCCGCAAGTCCACCGGCGGAAAGGCGCCGCGCAAACAGCTCGCCACCAAGGCGGCGAGGAAGAGCGCGCCCGCCACCGGAGGCGTCAAGAAGCCCCACCGCTACAGGCCGGGCACCGTCGCCCTGCGAGAAATCAGGCGCTACCAGAAGAGCACAGAGCTGCTCATCCGCAAGCTGCCATTCCAGCGCCTAGTGCGCGAGATCGCCCAGGACTTCAAGACCGACCTGCGCTTCCAGAGCTCCGCAGTCATGGCCCTGCAGGAGGCCAGCGAGGCCTACCTCGTCGGCCTCTTCGAAGACACCAACCTGTGCGCAATCCACGCCAAGCGCGTCACCATCATGCCCAAGGACATCCAGCTCGCGCGCCGCATCCGCGGCGAGCGCGCCTAAACCGCGCCGCGGCACCGCACCGCACAAACAAAAACGGCCCTTTTCAGGGCCACTAACATCTCTCCGTCGCGAGCAAACTTTGTCGGTCGCCTGCCTCTCGCCCCGCAACCCAAAAACAAAAACCACCACTTCCCGTCCGTCCGCCACACACACCCGCTCACTCTGCCTGCCTGCTAGCAGCGCGCAACAATCACACATCATCCCTCCCCGGCGCTCAAAGCGCACAATACCCAACGGCCGACGTCACACCGCACGGGTGGCTGGCCGGCCGCCGCTTTCGTTTCGAAAACAAAAAAAAACCCGCACTCCACTCCGACGGCCAACGGCCAGGCAGGCGCGCTCGCTCGCTCTACACGCCACCGAAATCCCCGCCGACTCCTTCCACATCTCAACGTGCCCCCCGTTGCAAAACATAACACACACAAAGAAACAAAACAAAGACCAGACACGACTAGACAAGACACACATCCGAGAAGAACGAACGCAGGCAAGCCAACCAACGTATTCAAACAAAACAACGTGACAGAAAACCAACCGTCGGCCGCCGCCACAAACACGGCGACAATCAACCACGACAACAACAACACCGCTTACCGCTACCGCCGCCCACACCCGCCACCGACCCCCGCAATCAAACCACCACGGCACGCAAACAGCATCCCCACGGGCATACAGACAGACACCCACACCAAACGCAACACGACAATCAAAACCTTCCCCGACGTGCTTTGATGGCCCTGAGAAGGGCCGTTTTGGGCCGCGCGTCTCTTGCGCGCCACTAGACGACGACGGGGGGTGGGGACGACGGGGTCAAGCGCCAAACCCTTCCTTTCCCATCTCTTTCTCCTCTACTCTACTCTACTTCTTCTTCTTGGGCGAAGCCTTCGCCTTAGACGGCGTCGTCGCCTTCTTCGGGCGCGGCGCCTTCGGCTTCTTCGTCGGAACCTTGGCGGCCTTCTTCGCCTTCGACGGCGACTTGGCCTTGGCCGGCTTGGCCGCAGCCGCCTTCTTCGCACCCGCGGGAGCGGCCGACGCCGCAGACGCCTTCTTGGCGGCGCCCGCCTTCCGACCGGTCGCCGCCTTCACGCCACCAGCCTTCTTTGCGCCGGCCGCACGGGCGCCCTTCTTCTCCTTGCTGGCCGGAGCGGCGCGCTTCTTCTTGGCACCGCCAGCACGAGCCTTGCCGCCCTCGGCCGCCCCCCCGCCGCCGGCGCCGGCAAGCTTGAACGAGCCGGACGCGCCCTTCCCCTTCGTCTGCACCAGCTCGCCCGCCACGACGGCCGACTTGAGGTACTTCTTGATAAACGGCGCCAGCTTCTCCGCGTCCAGCTTGTAGTGCGCGGCTATGTACTTCTTGATCGCCTGCAGCGACGACCCGCCGCGCTCCTTCAGACTCTTGATGGCGGCCGTCACCATCTCAGAGGTGCGCGGGTGCGCAGGCTTGGCGCGCGGCTTCTTCGCAGACGACGCAGACTTGGCCTTCTTCGTAGTGCCGGTGGCGGCGGGTGCCGCAGCAGTCTCGTTCGTAGCCGCCTGATCTGCCATTTCGACGACGCGCGTAACACACAGCGAGAGCGAGAGCGAGAGCGAGCGGGACGGCAGGCACGCAAGCACAGCACAGCACGGCAGAGCAGAGCAGAGAATCACAAGGGCCCAGCCAGTGTCGCGGGCGGGCGCGGACGGCCGAGAGAGCGGCCGCCACTCTGCGCGCCGCCGCGCCGCGCCTCCCGCGCTTGCTACCGCCCAACGTCCGACAGCCTGTGCGGAGCAGCCCCAAAGCTGCGCCACAACCGCCCGCGCCTTTCAAACCACCGAGGATGGGGCTACACACAGCCACACCACAGTCGCCAACCAGTCGCCACGGCAGCGCCGCAAACCACGGCCAAACTGCAGCTACCGCGCGCTACAGCCTGGGTCGGCCCGCCGAGAATCGCCGCCCCCGCCCAAATGCCGCCCCCACAGCCCCAGCCGACGACCCGCCACAATGGCCAAACCTTCGGCAAAACTCCCACACCGTCGCCGCGGCAGCCCGGCCAGCGCGGCCGGCGCCACAGCCACACAAGCCGAGGCGTGCGGCGATGACGGCCGTGCAAACGCGCCTCCGCCGCCCCATCGCCTTCCGTCGCCCTCCCGCCGTTTCCCGATCGGCCCGCAGCCGTCGGGCCACATCGCGCGCCGTCCTCCTCCTCTCGCCCGCCAACATTCACAGCCGTTTCTCAACAATTGCCCGCCGCAAACGGACGCCGCCTGCGCAACAGGCGCCGCCGCCCCTCGCCGCTTCCGACCCAACCCCTCGACCGAGGCAAACCGCAATCCGAATCTACAGACCAACCCAATCTGCCGTCAGCACACACGACAGCCGACCTTACACGTTGCGCGTTACACATTACGTTTACACGTCTAGGTTAGGTTCGGTTAGGTTAGGTGGACGTGGGTTAGGTTAAGGGGACTTGGGTTAGGTTAAGCGTCAAACTTAGGTTAAGCATTCAAACACGTCAGGCGTCAGAGGTTAGGTTAGGTTAGGTTAGGTTAGGTTAGGTTACGTTAGGTTACGTTACACGTTAGGTTAAGGGGTCAGTGCTAGGTTAAGAAGCGTCAAACGTAGGTTAAAAAAGCGTTCAAAACGTGAGGCGTGAGCCGCCGGACAGCTTACCTTACGTAGACGTTTGGGGCTCACAGGCTGAGCTCACCTCACCACACCACAGGTTAGGTTCGGTTCGGTTCGCTCGGCTCAGCGTAAAGCGCCGAGGTCAGGGTTACGTTCGTTCACCTTCGGGCGCCACACTTTCGGTTGAAAGGTCGCGACGGGACGACGTCGGCAGGCACCGCCGCAAACGGACAAAAACGTACAGACGACGTCGAAAACCGCCGACAGACGGGGGAGCAGCACGACCACGACCAGATACCGAGCGCGAACGAGACGCACGCGAACCACCCCCACCGGCCAAAGGGCACCACACAACAACCCAGAGCACCACGTGTCGACACCACAGCAACCCGCCGCTCACGCGACATGGCTGGCACCGAAGGGCAACCGCCCGCAACTGCGCTTTCCGCGCCGGCCCGGATGCACGTCGTGCTACAACAACACCACTACCGTACACAGCCGCTGTTCACAACATCACTATCATGCGCGCCCGCGGCTCGCCGCCGTCGCAGTCGCAGCCCCAACGCCAGCACTTTTGCACCACCATTCACACGCACCGCAACACAGCTCGCCGACACAGCCGAACAAAACAAACACCACACAACAACAGCAACAACGCCGCCGCCTCTACTCGTGCCGGCGACCCACCCCGCCGATGGCGCACCTTTCGCCAGCCGGCAATCGACACACACGCACGCACCCACCCACCCCCCGGGGCCCAGTGCAAAAAAAAACACACAAAAACAAAAACAAAAAAAAAACAACACAAACGACACGGGAAGCGCACACCGCCACTTCGCGCGCACGCCACCAACCAGTCGTCGTCTCAAAATAACAAACACAAACAAAATAAACTAACAACTAGGGCAACACAAAACAAAAACGCCTCGCACGAACCGCCCACAAAAAGGACAAGCACACGCACAGCCTCTGCTGACGACCACGACGCAGCGGCACGCTGCTCCTGTCCCGCGCCCCGCGCCCCGCGCCCCACTCGATTCACAACTCACGCGACACCGTCAACGACGGGCTCGCTTCCCGCAACCTACCACCTTTCCGCCACGACGCACAGCCCCAGCCCCACCCGACCCGACGACGCCCGTGGCAACGACTGCACTTTCACCACCGCCTCCCCCTTCCCCCCCAAAACACACACACACACACAGCCAGCCAAAAACGCACTCGCGACCCACACATGCACGTGCATCGGCACACGCCAACCAGTCAACGTCGACAACCACACGCAAGGCTCGAAACGAAACCGGCGTCCTTCCACGTTGCCATCAAGCTACCTACACGACACAAGACACAAGGAACAAACACAACAGCCGGCCCCACTAATTCCCACTCTCACGCCGCAAAAAGCACACCGAAACCGCCAAACGCACGCACATTCCCCTTCGCACTGACACCGACCGGCTCGCTACCACACACCTCTCGGCAGCCGTTTCACGCCAATTCGCCACACCGCCCACACAGTCGACAAGCGCCCGCCCTGTACGGCACACGCAACGACGCAGCGCAGCAAAGGGCGCCCGCAACACATACCTCTCCTCTCTCTCCCTCTCCGCCGCCCGACGCGCCAACCGCCACGCCACACCGCCAGCCACTCGCAAATTGTGCACTGCCACCAGCCACACGTCCAACACGCCGCGCCGCCTCCGGCCACCCGCCAGGGGGCGCTCACGTCCGCGACAACAGCGCGGCCCGCCGGGCCGAACCGAACCGAACCGAGCCGCCGCTGCTCTGCACTCGGCACGGCCACACCCTGCTGCAGACCGGGCTCGTCTCTCTGTACGCGTCTGCCTGCGCATCAACACAACACGACCTTTTTTTTTTTTTTCTCTCTACCGCCATCCCTTCTTCTCGCGTTTTACTCGTTGTTGCAGCAGCGGCGCACACCTACACATCCACAGCCCCAGCCGAGCCGAGCCGGCCTCACCTCAGGGCCCGCCGCCAGCGTCTCCTCCTCGGGCACAGGTGCGGTGCTGTGGCCGCCCATCCAACCGCATTGCTGGCCGTCCAGCCGCCAGGCGTTCCCACTGCCGCGAGCCACGCCGCGCACCGACCCTGCTGCAGAAAACGAAGCATAGCCAGAGACCGACCGATACACAAAGCAAGCCGTCGCCTCGCCTCTTGTCCTTCCTGCCTTCCTTTCGCCCCCCCCCCCCTCCTTTTTTTTTTTTATTTTGTTTTCTTCTTTCTTTCTTTCTTTGGCCCTCTCTCCTTCCCGCCCCATGGCGGTTACGGCACCGCCTGCAGCGGCAGATTTTTTGCGCCCACACGCCTACTCCTACCACCATTAACCTTGCCCTGCCCATCAACGTCGCAGTCGAACCGACGCTTGCCAACACACTGCCCACGTTCCTTTCTCTTTTCGGCCTACGCCCATTACGCGCCGCCGCCACAGCACCTTCCCTTCCCACAACACACCGACGTCATCACACGCACCCACAAACAGGGGCCACGACCGTGTTCCTCGCCCACTCCCATCCCGCACGGTACGCACATTCCCAACTACTACCGCGCACCCTCCCTTTCCAATCTGTGTGTCTCTGTGTCTGTGTCCTGTGTCCTGTCCGCGCGTGACGCCTCTCAACATCCGCCGTCCCCCGTCCCGTTTTCGCCCCCATGCCGTCGTCGCGCCGCCTCCTCCCCGTCCACCGCCGCCCCTGTCCGCCCCGCACCACACCATACACCGCTGCTTGTCCCGGCCGTTGCCACCAAAGGCGCCGACCGCAAACGCGCCACGCCGCAGCCCCCGTGCGTCTCGCTCGCTTGCATCTCCGTGCCGACGCTGCCTCTCTTCCCGCTCGCACTCGACCTCGACAACACAGTCTTTGGCTCCGCCACTGCGTGTTCCGGTGGTACGCACGCTGCAACACGTATGTATTCGTTACCAGAGCGATGGCGAGGCATGACAGCATCTCTGTCTGACCAGAGAGTTATTTATCGTTGCTAGTCGGCGCTTGGACCGCGCCAGACGACAGTAGTGGCACGCACCGGGTCGCCAGGAACAGTTGTTATATATATTGTAGCGCGAGTCGGGAGAGGTAGTAGTCGGTCGACAGTAGTAGCGGGTGGACGGTTGTACTGAGCGGGCGTCGGCGGCGTGCTCTGCTCGTCTCGCGACTCTGGTCACGGTTCGGGACGATGTATAGTATATTGTGTTATAATCAAAAGGTAGTGTGAAGCTGCATTGCGCAAATCTGATAACGTATGTTCATTGTACTTATTTTGTTCAACAACAAAAGCCCCACTATTACTTTTTTCTAAAGCAACTTTTGTCTTTTAACGAAAAACATTCACTTTTTAAAGACTACTTCCTATGGCATTTCCCTCCAAGGAGTGCAATTAATTACCAGCCAGCACTCATTCATTGCACACAGCTGTGTAAGGGGTATCTACAATTGAGGAGCGGATATAAATGCAACTTTTTTGTTTTTTTTTTTTTTTTTGTGTGTTGTAACCTCCCCGCAAAATTTAAAATAATGGACAATGTTATTTACGGATGCTAATGGACATTGCGCTAATTGTAACCTCGCCCACAATGAGAGGTATTGAAAATGGCAACAAAAATGTGAAATTCGCAATCCGACTCAAATATAAATTCTTCACAACATTTAAAGTCCGTTCAGTGACAAGAAACTTCAATTGAGCCGAAATATCGGTCTTTGGCCCTGTGCAAAACAATCAGAATTAAAGTCTTACCTCAGAATAAATGGATGTCACATTTCTGCTCTTGTTGTTGCGCAGCGCTTGGAGGAACTGCATTGCAAATAATAATATTCTCTTTTTTTGTGATTTTAGTGAAATTTTTCTTCAAAGAAGTGGAATGAAATGGGAAGTGCAACGAACTCTTTAGTTCAATAAAACATTACATTTTTGAAAAATGCTTTTGAAATAAAAATTATTTTTGGGGAACTTGTTGGAGAATTAATTACAATAAATATAATTTTTCATTATCTAATGATTATATTAATTAACAGTATACCTCCTTCACCATCTTGACCAGTGTTGCCGACCGCCTACATCACACAACCGCACTCGGCTGCTACTACTGACCGACCGCTCTGCATGACGACTATTAGCGTACTGCACGCGACGACTACTGACAGAGTACAGCCCTCAACTAGACAGAGCTACAGACTCGCAACGACTGACTGACTGACTGACTGACTGACTGACTGACTGAGAACCGCTCGCAACACTCGCGCGGTCCAGCGCAAACTCTCTGGTCACAGATGCTACAATGTCTCGCCATCGCTGCTATGTTACATACGTGTTTCAGTGTCTTTTTCATTGGGGTAACGATCTTTGGCTCTTTTTATTCTGAATACAGGGCCAAAGGTCAACGCTGCTGCCCTTATACAATTTATCAGGTTCCATTATGTCTGTTGCAATGTTACATACGGTTCATTCTTTCATTAATATTATCGTTGGGTTTGTTTTGTAGGGACGTTAACATTCTGGCACATTTTTATTATCATCGGACTCTCTGCTATTTGTGCAGGGAGGTTATACCTGGGTCCATTTCCATTTCCATTTCCATTTACATTTTAATATTGATAGACTTTTTGTTTTCTTTTTTTGTTTCTTGTTGTTTTTCCTTCTTTTTTCTTGTTGTTTTTTTTTCTTTCTTTTTTTTTGTTTTGTTTTGTTTTTCCCGCTCTCACCACCACCGCCGCATCACGCCTTCCGTTTTCTTCTTGGTTTCTTTTCTGTTCTTCAACTGCTTCAACATCACCGCGCCCCATTTCCACACCACAGCCATCAGCCTCCAAGACGGGCAGGCGCAGTGTGCCATTTCCGGCGCACAAGCACACCCGTACGGTACTCTCCTCGCCCCCACGCCACCAACAACACAGCGACCACGCGGCTTTCAGGCATGGCATGGCACGGCACGGCACGGCACCGGCGAAATGCGCCGCCCCCGCCCCTCCGCGCATCCGTCCGTCTCGCCACGTTCACTGACAGCCGCGTCTGCGGCTACACCACGACAACCACAACACAACACCGCTCCCCTCCCTGGCAACTCATTGTTTTTCTCCTCCTCTTTTGCACAAACCACAACGCCGAGCACAGGCGCAAGCCACCCACACCGCGCCCCTCCCCGTCCCGTCTTTGGCCGCCGCTCCTCGTTTCCTCGTTTGCCCCCTCCCATCTCCCGAAATGCCATGCCAGCAGCGTTACGCATGCCCCTCCCCTGTCCACACAACACTACCGCCAAACGAACAGCCTTCCGGGCCACATGCAGGGCACGCCCACCTCCAAACACTGCCAATTCACGGACGCACGCACGCACACACACACACACACACACACACACACACACACACACACACACACACACACACTTTCCCGACACCTTTCTGTACGGAGGGTGCGTCATCTCGACCGTGACAGAGTGACGCCAACTATCGACGATCCATTTCCCCCCACTGGTAAAACACGTCCACTAACACCTACATACATCATTCAAGTACACAGACAATAGCATACACACAATGGGAGGGCACACGAACATGGACGGCACGGCACTGTCACACACTCTTCCTCAGAACCAACCATACCAACAAACGTTACGTACAACCGGGAAAGCGAAAGCGAAAGCAAAAGCAAAAAGCAAAGGCCAATGCAGCCGTCAAAGGTAACGTTCACCACGGCAGACACTTGCAGCCGCGCCGCCGTTAAACGCATTTCAGTGCGGCTCCAATACGCCTCCGACACGGGAACGTTCCGTTGCTCTACGAATGCGTTTCTCCCCTTTTTCCCTTCCTCTCTCTTTTGCCCCCCCCCCCTCTGTCCTTTCCTCCTGCACTCTTGCCTCCTTCCTCACGTTCTGCCCAGACATTCGACCGATCAAAGTCAACCTGTCGTTACCGTTCTCAGCGCGACGGTGTACAACAGTATGACGGGTGTGCCCACGACTTCGGTTCAGTTGCGTGACGCCGGTCTATCGCGCCGATCGACAGTTACTCAGGGGGGCGACGGATCGGACCACGTCACCGACACACAAAACACTTTCAAACAAACAAATACATACCGGATGGACACAGACAAACACGTGTACAGACATTCGCCAAAAACGGCCGCCGCCGCCGCCGCCGTCGTCTAGCGTCGCGCTTACTGTACTGCACTGGACACGCGTGCATCTTGAATGACGACATCGGTGTGCGTGCGTCGTACGCAATCAGTCAGACACGGCTATCAAAAATCAGAGTCGAATGGTACATCATCGTGCGTGTCGCCGTACACGTACAGTACAATGCAACAACAATGCGTCTTCATGGCACGTTCATTTCAACGTCACTCACACACCTCCACGCTGCAGTTACGTCGCACCATTGTCAAACTCGGCGTACAGCAAAGGGAATAGTGGGCGGCAAACAAAAACCACAAAAAAAAACAACATTTCACATTTCACCCTCGCCATGTATGATGTGCAAAAAACAAACCCGCAAACGGCCGTCGTTACGGTGACACAAAAGTCGGCGATCGCACTGTCCCCCCTCGCAGACAGGTAACACACACACCAACAACACCAAATGGGTCAAAAACCACGCCAACGAGGCGTGCCACCATTCCACGCCACGGCGACCAACCTCGTGGCCGTACCCCGCGCAACACGCTTTGACGCGCCCCCCCACCCACAATCAAAATGCACACATACATCACAGCCGTCCACACAAACAACAACAACAATTCCGCCCTTCCCGCAAAAGGCAAGTTGGTGGCCCTGAAAAGGGCCGTTTTGCCGCTCTCGCAACGGAGGAGCATTCTCTCTCCATCCTTCCTTCCGTTCCAGAGCCACCTCCTTACTTGGAGCTCGTGTACTTGGGTCACCGCCTTCGTGCCCTCGCTCACGGCGTGCTTGGCCAGCTCGCCAGGCAGCAACAGCCGCACAGCGGTCTGGATCTCGCGGGACGTGATGGTCGAGCGCTTGTTGTAGTGCGCCAGGCGAGAAGCCTCGGCCGCAATGCGCTCGAAAATGTCGTTCACGAAGCTGTTCATGATGCTCATCGCCTTCGACGAGATGCCCGTGTCAGGGTGCACCTGCTTCAGCACCTTGTAGATGTAGATGGCATAGCTCTCCTTCCTCTTGCGCTTCTTCTTCTTGTCGCCCTTCGAAATGTTCTTCTGCGCCTTGCCAGCCTTCTTGGCGGCCTTCCCGCTAGTCTTGGGCGGCATCTCGAACCAACGTACGGCGGCAGCAGCAACACCAGTAGCAAGCGCTCCGCTCTAGTCAGCGTCTCCCCACACAGTGGCACCCGCCGCCAGCCGCCGCCGCACCTTTACCAGCTCGCCCTGTTGCGGCCGCCGACCAATGGGGCGCGCGCGCAACCGGCCGCCGCACCCGAGCCCATAAAGCACCCCCACCCCGGCTGCGCCGGCACGCACTCCGCTGCTCGACTCGCTGCCGCTCGCACCGGTCGTTTTCGTTTCCTTCTCGTGTGCACCGTCGCTAGCCCATCGCCATGTCCGGACGCGGAAAGGGAGGCAAAGTCAAGGGCAAGTCAAAGTCCCGCTCAAGCAGGGCTGGGCTCCAGTTCCCGGTCGGCAGAATCCACCGCCTCCTGCGCAAGGGAAACTACGCAGAGCGCGTCGGCGCCGGGGCGCCCGTCTACCTCGCCGCCGTCATGGAGTACCTCGCGGCTGAGGTGCTCGAGCTGGCCGGAAACGCGGCCCGCGACAACAAGAAGACGCGCATCATCCCGCGCCACCTGCAGCTTGCCATCCGCAACGACGAGGAGCTCAACAAGCTCCTGTCGGGCGTCACCATCGCACAGGGTGGTGTCCTACCCAACATCCAGGCCGTCCTGCTGCCAAAGAAGACCGAGAAGAAGGCCTAAAGGAGGCCAGGCAATCGCAGCGCCGCGTGCTCCCCTGCACGCAACGCGCTTTGCCGGCTCGGCTCGGCCCGGCCCACAACAATCGGCCCTTTTCAGGGCCACCACACAAACCTACGTCCAAAGCAAAATTTCAGTCGTCCTCGCCGCACCTTGTTTTGTTTCAACTTTGCACTTTCACAGCACAGCCGCCGCCGGCGCACGTCCGCCATCTTGTCGTCCACACAGCCCGCACACACACACACACACACACACACACACACACACACACATTTTGCACGGTCGCAGAGTCGCCTTCCAAACGACAACGGCAGCAATAATGACCATTGTTAAAGGGAGGCGTGTCGACACACCGCCCTCCACTCCCGCGCGCAACGGCCGTCGACACGAACGAAACAGCTGATCCGGCCGCCTATGCCCACACGCCTTGCCTCGGAAACCCCAACGCCGCCGCAAACACACAGAGCCAAACCACGCAAGCAAATAATTACCGCCTCTCTCGCACAACAACACACAGCCCGCCATCTCCGTCGCGATCGATACAAAGACACACAATAACAAACACAAACGAAGCAGCTCCACACACAGCCAGCCACATGACACGTTTCCTTTCCTTCTCCCCTCCCAGCCACATCACGTCGCTCAAACGGAAAGAAAGAAAGAAACAAACAAACAAACAAACAAACAAACAAACGAACAACACAGCGCACACACACGCAGCAACAACAACAACAACAACACAGACTCTTTCGCACTTTTCAACTTCCGAACAGTGTGGTGGCCCTGAAAAGGGCCGTTTTCTAGTCTCTCCCACCCACAAGCACGGCCGCGGGAAGGCCAGCGCCCGCTGCGACGCAGCCTAACCGCCGAAACCGTACAGGGTGCGCCCCTGCCTCTTCAGGGCGTACACCACGTCCATGGCCGTCACAGTCTTGCGCTTGGCGTGCTCAGTGTACGTCACCGCGTCGCGGATCACGTTCTCCAGGAACACCTTCAGCACCCCGCGGGTCTCCTCGTAGATCAGACCAGAGATGCGCTTCACGCCGCCCCTGCGAGCCAGGCGGCGGATGGCGGGCTTCGTGATGCCCTGGATGTTGTCGCGCAACACCTTGCGGTGCCGCTTGGCGCCACCCTTGCCGAGCCCCTTTCCTCCCTTGCCGCGGCCTGTCATCCTTCCTTCCTCGGGCAAAGCAAAACGTGCACAAACAGCAGCTGCAGCGGCTGGCGAGTCGGCTACGGTCTGCGCCCAGCGCGCCCGCCGCCCCCCTATATAGACTCTGGCCCGCCCTCCCCCCACCACGCGCAACCGAGGGCATATAAGCGCAGCACGGAGGCGCGCGGGCCCGTTGTCAAGGCAGCACCGGACGCCGCGCCGCACCTAACCTCCACGCACGCCGCTCCGCTACCGCCAACGCTACCGCCATGGCCCGCACAAAGCAAACGGCCCGCAAGTCCACCGGCGGAAAGGCGCCGCGCAAACAGCTCGCCACCAAGGCGGCGAGGAAGAGCGCGCCCGCCACCGGAGGCGTCAAGAAGCCCCACCGCTACAGGCCGGGCACCGTCGCCCTGCGAGAAATCAGGCGCTACCAGAAGAGCACAGAGCTGCTCATCCGCAAGCTGCCATTCCAGCGCCTAGTGCGCGAGATCGCCCAGGACTTCAAGACCGACCTGCGCTTCCAGAGCTCCGCAGTCATGGCCCTGCAGGAGGCCAGCGAGGCCTACCTCGTCGGCCTCTTCGAAGACACCAACCTGTGCGCAATCCACGCCAAGCGCGTCACCATCATGCCCAAGGACATCCAGCTCGCGCGCCGCATCCGCGGCGAGCGCGCCTAAACCGCGCCGCGGCACCGCACCGCACAAACAAAAACGGCCCTTTTCAGGGCCACTAACATCTCTCCGTCGCGAGCAAACTTTGTCGGTCGCCTGCCTCTCGCCCCGCAACCCAAAAACAAAAACCACCACTTCCCGTCCGTCCGCCACACACACCCGCTCACTCTGCCTGCCTGCTAGCAGCGCGCAACAATCACACATCATCCCTCCCCGGCGCTCAAAGCGCACAATACCCAACGGCCGACGTCACACCGCACGGGTGGCTGGCCGGCCGCCGCTTTCGTTTCGAAAACAAAAAAAACCCGCACTCCACTCCGACGGCCAACGGCCAGGCAGGCGCGCTCGCTCGCTCTACACGCCACCGAAATCCCCGCCGACTCCTTCCACATCTCAACGTGCCCCCCGTTGCAAAACATAACACACACAAAGAAACAAAACAAAGACCAGACACGACTAGACAAGACACACATCCGAGAAGAACGAACGCAGGCAAGCCAACCAACGTATTCAAACAAAACAACGTGACAGAAAACCAACCGTCGGCCGCCGCCACAAACACGGCGACAATCAACCACGACAACAACAACACCGCTTACCGCTACCGCCGCCCACACCCGCCACCGACCCCCGCAATCAAACCACCACGGCACGCAAACAGCATCCCCACGGGCATACAGACAGACACCCACACCAAACGCAACACGACAATCAAAACCTTCCCCGACGTGCTTTGATGGCCCTGAGAAGGGCCGTTTTGGGCCGCGCGTCTCTTGCGCGCCACTAGACGACGACGGGGGGTGGGGACGACGGGGTCAAGCGCCAAACCCTTCCTTTCCCATCTCTTTCTCCTCTACTCTACTCTACTTCTTCTTCTTGGGCGAAGCCTTCGCCTTAGACGGCGTCGTCGCCTTCTTCGGGCGCGGCGCCTTCGGCTTCTTCGTCGGAACCTTGGCGGCCTTCTTCGCCTTCGACGGCGACTTGGCCTTGGCCGGCTTGGCCGCAGCCGCCTTCTTCGCACCCGCGGGAGCGGCCGACGCCGCAGACGCCTTCTTGGCGGCGCCCGCCTTCCGACCGGTCGCCGCCTTCACGCCACCAGCCTTCTTTGCGCCGGCCGCACGGGCGCCCTTCTTCTCCTTGCTGGCCGGAGCGGCGCGCTTCTTCTTGGCACCGCCAGCACGAGCCTTGCCGCCCTCGGCCGCCCCCCCGCCGCCGGCGCCGGCAAGCTTGAACGAGCCGGACGCGCCCTTCCCCTTCGTCTGCACCAGCTCGCCCGCCACGACGGCCGACTTGAGGTACTTCTTGATAAACGGCGCCAGCTTCTCCGCGTCCAGCTTGTAGTGCGCGGCTATGTACTTCTTGATCGCCTGCAGCGACGACCCGCCGCGCTCCTTCAGACTCTTGATGGCGGCCGTCACCATCTCAGAGGTGCGCGGGTGCGCAGGCTTGGCGCGCGGCTTCTTCGCAGACGACGCAGACTTGGCCTTCTTCGTAGTGCCGGTGGCGGCGGGTGCCGCAGCAGTCTCGTTCGTAGCCGCCTGATCTGCCATTTCGACGACGCGCGTAACACACAGCGAGAGCGAGAGCGAGAGCGAGCGGGACGGCAGGCACGCAAGCACAGCACAGCACGGCAGAGCAGAGCAGAGAATCACAAGGGCCCAGCCAGTGTCGCGGGCGGGCGCGGACGGCCGAGAGAGCGGCCGCCACTCTGCGCGCCGCCGCGCCGCGCCTCCCGCGCTTGCTACCGCCCAACGTCCGACAGCCTGTGCGGAGCAGCCCCAAAGCTGCGCCACAACCGCCCGCGCCTTTCAAACCACCGAGGATGGGGCTACACACAGCCACACCACAGTCGCCAACCAGTCGCCACGGCAGCGCCGCAAACCACGGCCAAACTGCAGCTACCGCGCGCTACAGCCTGGGTCGGCCCGCCGAGAATCGCCGCCCCCGCCCAAATGCCGCCCCCACAGCCCCAGCCGACGACCCGCCACAATGGCCAAACCTTCGGCAAAACTCCCACACCGTCGCCGCGGCAGCCCGGCCAGCGCGGCCGGCGCCACAGCCACACAAGCCGAGGCGTGCGGCGATGACGGCCGTGCAAACGCGCCTCCGCCGCCCCATCGCCTTCCGTCGCCCTCCCGCCGTTTCCCGATCGGCCCGCAGCCGTCGGGCCACATCGCGCGCCGTCCTCCTCCTCTCGCCCGCCAACATTCACAGCCGTTTCTCAACAATTGCCCGCCGCAAACGGACGCCGCCTGCGCAACAGGCGCCGCCGCCCCTCGCCGCTTCCGACCCAACCCCTCGACCGAGGCAAACCGCAATCCGAATCTACAGACCAACCCAATCTGCCGTCAGCACACACGACAGCCGACCTTACACGTTGCGCGTTACACATTACGTTTACACGTCTAGGTTAGGTTCGGTTAGGTTAGGTGGACGTGGGTTAGGTTAAGGGGACTTGGGTTAGGTTAAGCGTCAAACTTAGGTTAAGCATTCAAACACGTCAGGCGTCAGAGGTTAGGTTAGGTTAGGTTACGTTAGGTTACGTTACACGTTAGGTTAAGGGGTCAGTGCTAGGTTAAGAAGCGTCAAACGTAGGTTAAAAAAGCGTTCAAAACGTGAGGCGTGAGCCGCCGGACAGCTTACCTTACGTAGACGTTTGGGGCTCACAGGCTGAGCTCACCTCACCACACCACAGGTTAGGTTCGGTTCGGTTCGCTCGGCTCAGCGTAAAGCGCCGAGGTCAGGGTTACGTTCGTTCACCTTCGGGCGCCACACTTTCGGTTGAAAGGTCGCGACGGGACGACGTCGGCAGGCACCGCCGCAAACGGACAAAAACGTACAGACGACGTCGAAAACCGCCGACAGACGGGGGAGCAGCACGACCACGACCAGATACCGAGCGCGAACGAGACGCACGCGAACCACCCCCACCGGCCAAAGGGCACCACACAACAACCCAGAGCACCACGTGTCGACACCACAGCAACCCGCCGCTCACGCGACATGGCTGGCACCGAAGGGCAACCGCCCGCAACTGCGCTTTCCGCGCCGGCCCGGATGCACGTCGTGCTACAACAACACCACTACCGTACACAGCCGCTGTTCACAACATCACTATCATGCGCGCCCGCGGCTCGCCGCCGTCGCAGTCGCAGCCCCAACGCCAGCACTTTTGCACCACCATTCACACGCACCGCAACACAGCTCGCCGACACAGCCGAACAAAACAAACACCACACAACAACAGCAACAACGCCGCCGCCTCTACTCGTGCCGGCGACCCACCCCGCCGATGGCGCACCTTTCGCCAGCCGGCAATCGACACACACGCACGCACCCACCCACCCCCCGGGGCCCAGTGCAAAAAAAAACACACAAAAACAAAAACAAAAAAAAAACAACACAAACGACACGGGAAGCGCACACCGCCACTTCGCGCGCACGCCACCAACCAGTCGTCGTCTCAAAATAACAAACACAAACAAAATAAACTAACAACTAGGGCAACACAAAACAAAAACGCCTCGCACGAACCGCCCACAAAAAGGACAAGCACACGCACAGCCTCTGCTGACGACCACGACGCAGCGGCACGCTGCTCCTGTCCCGCGCCCCGCGCCCCGCGCCCCACTCGATTCACAACTCACGCGACACCGTCAACGACGGGCTCGCTTCCCGCAACCTACCACCTTTCCGCCACGACGCACAGCCCCAGCCCCACCCGACCCGACGACGCCCGTGGCAACGACTGCACTTTCACCACCGCCTCCCCCTTCCCCCCCAAAACACACACACACACACAGCCAGCCAAAAACGCACTCGCGACCCACACATGCACGTGCATCGGCACACGCCAACCAGTCAACGTCGACAACCACACGCAAGGCTCGAAACGAAACCGGCGTCCTTCCACGTTGCCATCAAGCTACCTACACGACACAAGACACAAGGAACAAACACAACAGCCGGCCCCACTAATTCCCACTCTCACGCCGCAAAAAGCACACCGAAACCGCCAAACGCACGCACATTCCCCTTCGCACTGACACCGACCGGCTCGCTACCACACACCTCTCGGCAGCCGTTTCACGCCAATTCGCCACACCGCCCACACAGTCGACAAGCGCCCGCCCTGTACGGCACACGCAACGACGCAGCGCAGCAAAGGGCGCCCGCAACACATACCTCTCCTCTCTCTCCCTCTCCGCCGCCCGACGCGCCAACCGCCACGCCACACCGCCAGCCACTCGCAAATTGTGCACTGCCACCAGCCACACGTCCAACACGCCGCGCCGCCTCCGGCCACCCGCCAGGGGGCGCTCACGTCCGCGACAACAGCGCGGCCCGCCGGGCCGAACCGAACCGAACCGAGCCGCCGCTGCTCTGCACTCGGCACGGCCACACCCTGCTGCAGACCGGGCTCGTCTCTCTGTACGCGTCTGCCTGCGCATCAACACAACACGACCTTTTTTTTTTTTTTCTCTCTACCGCCATCCCTTCTTCTCGCGTTTTACTCGTTGTTGCAGCAGCGGCGCACACCTACACATCCACAGCCCCAGCCGAGCCGAGCCGGCCTCACCTCAGGGCCCGCCGCCAGCGTCTCCTCCTCGGGCACAGGTGCGGTGCTGTGGCCGCCCATCCAACCGCATTGCTGGCCGTCCAGCCGCCAGGCGTTCCCACTGCCGCGAGCCACGCCGCGCACCGACCCTGCTGCAGAAAACGAAGCATAGCCAGAGACCGACCGATACACAAAGCAAGCCGTCGCCTCGCCTCTTGTCCTTCCTGCCTTCCTTTCGCCCCCCCCCCCCCTCCTTTTTTTTTTTATTTTGTTTTCTTCTTTCTTTCTTTCTTTGGCCCTCTCTCCTTCCCGCCCCATGGCGGTTACGGCACCGCCTGCAGCGGCAGATTTTTTGCGCCCACACGCCTACTCCTACCACCATTAACCTTGCCCTGCCCATCAACGTCGCAGTCGAACCGACGCTTGCCAACACACTGCCCACGTTCCTTTCTCTTTTCGGCCTACGCCCATTACGCGCCGCCGCCACAGCACCTTCCCTTCCCACAACACACCGACGTCATCACACGCACCCACAAACAGGGGCCACGACCGTGTTCCTCGCCCACTCCCATCCCGCACGGTACGCACATTCCCAACTACTACCGCGCACCCTCCCTTTCCAATCTGTGTGTCTCTGTGTCTGTGTCCTGTGTCCTGTCCGCGCGTGACGCCTCTCAACATCCGCCGTCCCCCGTCCCGTTTTCGCCCCCATGCCGTCGTCGCGCCGCCTCCTCCCCGTCCACCGCCGCCCCTGTCCGCCCCGCACCACACCATACACCGCTGCTTGTCCCGGCCGTTGCCACCAAAGGCGCCGACCGCAAACGCGCCACGCCGCAGCCCCCGTGCGTCTCGCTCGCTTGCATCTCCGTGCCGACGCTGCCTCTCTTCCCGCTCGCACTCGACCTCGACAACACAGTCTTTGGCTCCGCCACTGCGTGTTCCGGTGGTACGCACGCTGCAACACGTATGTATTCGTTACCAGAGCGATGGCGAGGCATGACAGCATCTCTGTCTGACCAGAGAGTTATTTATCGTTGCTAGTCGGCGCTTGGACCGCGCCAGACGACAGTAGTGGCACGCACCGGGTCGCCAGGAACAGTTGTTATATATATTGTAGCGCGAGTCGGGAGAGGTAGTAGTCGGTCGACAGTAGTAGCGGGTGGACGGTTGTACTGAGCGGGCGTCGGCGGCGTGCTCTGCTCGTCTCGCGACTCTGGTCACGGTTCGGGACGATGTATAGTATATTGTGTTATAATCAAAAGGTAGTGTGAAGCTGCATTGCGCAAATCTGATAACGTATGTTCATTGTACTTATTTTGTTCAACAACAAAAGCCCCACTATTACTTTTTTCTAAAGCAACTTTTGTCTTTTAACGAAAAACATTCACTTTTTAAAGACTACTTCCTATGGCATTTCCCTCCAAGGAGTGCAATTAATTACCAGCCAGCACTCATTCATTGCACACAGCTGTGTAAGGGGTATCTACAATTGAGGAGCGGATATAAATGCAACTTTTTTGTTTTTTTTTTTTTTTTTGTGTGTTGTAACCTCCCCGCAAAATTTAAAATAATGGACAATGTTATTTACGGATGCTAATGGACATTGCGCTAATTGTAACCTCGCCCACAATGAGAGGTATTGAAAATGGCAACAAAAATGTGAAATTCGCAATCCGACTCAAATATAAATTCTTCACAACATTTAAAGTCCGTTCAGTGACAAGAAACTTCAATTGAGCCGAAATATCGGTCTTTGGCCCTGTGCAAAACAATCAGAATTAAAGTCTTACCTCAGAATAAATGGATGTCACATTTCTGCTCTTGTTGTTGCGCAGCGCTTGGAGGAACTGCATTGCAAATAATAATATTCTCTTTTTTTGTGATTTTAGTGAAATTTTTCTTCAAAGAAGTGGAATGAAATGGGAAGTGCAACGAACTCTTTAGTTCAATAAAACATTACATTTTTGAAAAATGCTTTTGAAATAAAAATTATTTTTGGGGAACTTGTTGGAGAATTAATTACAATAAATATAATTTTTCATTATCTAATGATTATATTAATTAACAGTATACCTCCTTCACCATCTTGACCAGTGTTGCCGACCGCCTACATCACACAACCGCACTCGGCTGCTACTACTGACCGACCGCTCTGCATGACGACTATTAGCGTACTGCACGCGACGACTACTGACAGAGTACAGCCCTCAACTAGACAGAGCTACAGACTCGCAACGACTGACTGACTGACTGACTGACTGACTGACTGACTGAGAACCGCTCGCAACACTCGCGCGGTCCAGCGCAAACTCTCTGGTCACAGATGCTACAATGTCTCGCCATCGCTGCTATGTTACATACGTGTTTCAGTGTCTTTTTCATTGGGGTAACGATCTTTGGCTCTTTTTATTCTGAATACAGGGCCAAAGGTCAACGCTGCTGCCCTTATACAATTTATCAGGTTCCATTATGTCTGTTGCAATGTTACATACGGTTCATTCTTTCATTAATATTATCGTTGGGTTTGTTTTGTAGGGACGTTAACATTCTGGCACATTTTTATTATCATCGGACTCTCTGCTATTTGTGCAGGGAGGTTATACCTGGGTCCATTTCCATTTCCATTTCCATTTACATTTTAATATTGATAGACTTTTTGTTTTCTTTTTTTGTTTCTTGTTGTTTTTCCTTCTTTTTTCTTGTTGTTTTTTTTTCTTTCTTTTTTTTTGTTTTGTTTTGTTTTTCCCGCTCTCACCACCACCGCCGCATCACGCCTTCCGTTTTCTTCTTGGTTTCTTTTCTGTTCTTCAACTGCTTCAACATCACCGCGCCCCATTTCCACACCACAGCCATCAGCCTCCAAGACGGGCAGGCGCAGTGTGCCATTTCCGGCGCACAAGCACACCCGTACGGTACTCTCCTCGCCCCCACGCCACCAACAACACAGCGACCACGCGGCTTTCAGGCATGGCATGGCACGGCACGGCACGGCACCGGCGAAATGCGCCGCCCCCGCCCCTCCGCGCATCCGTCCGTCTCGCCACGTTCACTGACAGCCGCGTCTGCGGCTACACCACGACAACCACAACACAACACCGCTCCCCTCCCTGGCAACTCATTGTTTTTCTCCTCCTCTTTTGCACAAACCACAACGCCGAGCACAGGCGCAAGCCACCCACACCGCGCCCCTCCCCGTCCCGTCTTTGGCCGCCGCTCCTCGTTTCCTCGTTTGCCCCCTCCCATCTCCCGAAATGCCATGCCAGCAGCGTTACGCATGCCCCTCCCCTGTCCACACAACACTACCGCCAAACGAACAGCCTTCCGGGCCACATGCAGGGCACGCCCACCTCCAAACACTGCCAATTCACGGACGCACGCACGCACACACACACACACACACACACACACACACACACACACACACACACACACTTTCCCGACACCTTTCTGTACGGAGGGTGCGTCATCTCGACCGTGACAGAGTGACGCCAACTATCGACGATCCATTTCCCCCCACTGGTAAAACACGTCCACTAACACCTACATACATCATTCAAGTACACAGACAATAGCATACACACAATGGGAGGGCACACGAACATGGACGGCACGGCACTGTCACACACTCTTCCTCAGAACCAACCATACCAACAAACGTTACGTACAACCGGGAAAGCGAAAGCGAAAGCAAAAGCAAAAAGCAAAGGCCAATGCAGCCGTCAAAGGTAACGTTCACCACGGCAGACACTTGCAGCCGCGCCGCCGTTAAACGCATTTCAGTGCGGCTCCAATACGCCTCCGACACGGGAACGTTCCGTTGCTCTACGAATGCGTTTCTCCCCTTTTTCCCTTCCTCTCTCTTTTGCCCCCCCCCCCTCTGTCCTTTCCTCCTGCACTCTTGCCTCCTTCCTCACGTTCTGCCCAGACATTCGACCGATCAAAGTCAACCTGTCGTTACCGTTCTCAGCGCGACGGTGTACAACAGTATGACGGGTGTGCCCACGACTTCGGTTCAGTTGCGTGACGCCGGTCTATCGCGCCGATCGACAGTTACTCAGGGGGGCGACGGATCGGACCACGTCACCGACACACAAAACACTTTCAAACAAACAAATACATACCGGATGGACACAGACAAACACGTGTACAGACATTCGCCAAAAACGGCCGCCGCCGCCGCCGCCGTCGTCTAGCGTCGCGCTTACTGTACTGCACTGGACACGCGTGCATCTTGAATGACGACATCGGTGTGCGTGCGTCGTACGCAATCAGTCAGACACGGCTATCAAAAATCAGAGTCGAATGGTACATCATCGTGCGTGTCGCCGTACACGTACAGTACAATGCAACAACAATGCGTCTTCATGGCACGTTCATTTCAACGTCACTCACACACCTCCACGCTGCAGTTACGTCGCACCATTGTCAAACTCGGCGTACAGCAAAGGGAATAGTGGGCGGCAAACAAAAACCACAAAAAAAAAACAACATTTCACATTTCACCCTCGCCATGTATGATGTGCAAAAAACAAACCCGCAAACGGCCGTCGTTACGGTGACACAAAAGTCGGCGATCGCACTGTCCCCCCTCGCAGACAGGTAACACACACACCAACAACACCAAATGGGTCAAAAACCACGCCAACGAGGCGTGCCACCATTCCACGCCACGGCGACCAACCTCGTGGCCGTACCCCGCGCAACACGCTTTGACGCGCCCCCCCACCCACAATCAAAATGCACACATACATCACAGCCGTCCACACAAACAACAACAACAATTCCGCCCTTCCCGCAAAAGGCAAGTTGGTGGCCCTGAAAAGGGCCGTTTTGCCGCTCTCGCAACGGAGGAGCATTCTCTCTCCATCCTTCCTTCCGTTCCAGAGCCACCTCCTTACTTGGAGCTCGTGTACTTGGTCACCGCCTTCGTGCCCTCGCTCACGGCGTGCTTGGCCAGCTCGCCAGGCAGCAACAGCCGCACAGCGGTCTGGATCTCGCGGGACGTGATGGTCGAGCGCTTGTTGTAGTGCGCCAGGCGAGAAGCCTCGGCCGCAATGCGCTCGAAAATGTCGTTCACGAAGCTGTTCATGATGCTCATCGCCTTCGACGAGATGCCCGTGTCAGGGTGCACCTGCTTCAGCACCTTGTAGATGTAGATGGCATAGCTCTCCTTCCTCTTGCGCTTCTTCTTCTTGTCGCCCTTCGAAATGTTCTTCTGCGCCTTGCCAGCCTTCTTGGCGGCCTTCCCGCTAGTCTTGGGCGGCATCTCGAACCAACGTACGGCGGCAGCAGCAACACCAGTAGCAAGCGCTCCGCTCTAGTCAGCGTCTCCCCACACAGTGGCACCCGCCGCCAGCCGCCGCCGCACCTTTACCAGCTCGCCCTGTTGCGGCCGCCGACCAATGGGGCGCGCGCGCAACCGGCCGCCGCACCCGAGCCCATAAAGCACCCCCACCCCGGCTGCGCCGGCACGCACTCCGCTGCTCGACTCGCTGCCGCTCGCACCGGTCGTTTTCGTTTCCTTCTCGTGTGCACCGTCGCTAGCCCATCGCCATGTCCGGACGCGGAAAGGGAGGCAAAGTCAAGGGCAAGTCAAAGTCCCGCTCAAGCAGGGCTGGGCTCCAGTTCCCGGTCGGCAGAATCCACCGCCTCCTGCGCAAGGGAAACTACGCAGAGCGCGTCGGCGCCGGGGCGCCCGTCTACCTCGCCGCCGTCATGGAGTACCTCGCGGCTGAGGTGCTCGAGCTGGCCGGAAACGCGGCCCGCGACAACAAGAAGACGCGCATCATCCCGCGCCACCTGCAGCTTGCCATCCGCAACGACGAGGAGCTCAACAAGCTCCTGTCGGGCGTCACCATCGCACAGGGTGGTGTCCTACCCAACATCCAGGCCGTCCTGCTGCCAAAGAAGACCGAGAAGAAGGCCTAAAGGAGGCCAGGCAATCGCAGCGCCGCGTGCTCCCCTGCACGCAACGCGCTTTGCCGGCTCGGCTCGGCCCGGCCCACAACAATCGGCCCTTTTCAGGGCCACCACACAAACCTACGTCCAAAGCAAAATTTCAGTCGTCCTCGCCGCACCTTGTTTTGTTTCAACTTTGCACTTTCACAGCACAGCCGCCGCCGGCGCACGTCCGCCATCTTGTCGTCCACACAGCCCGCACACACACACACACACACACACACACACACACACACACATTTTGCACGGTCGCAGAGTCGCCTTCCAAACGACAACGGCAGCAATAATGACCATTGTTAAAGGGAGGCGTGTCGACACACCGCCCTCCACTCCCGCGCGCAACGGCCGTCGACACGAACGAAACAGCTGATCCGGCCGCCTATGCCCACACGCCTTGCCTCGGAAACCCCAACGCCGCCGCAAACACACAGAGCCAAACCACGCAAGCAAATAATTACCGCCTCTCTCGCACAACAACACACAGCCCGCCATCTCCGTCGCGATCGATACAAAGACACACAATAACAAACACAAACGAAGCAGCTCCACACACAGCCAGCCACATGACACGTTTCCTTTCCTTCTCCCCTCCCAGCCACATCACGTCGCTCAAACGGAAAGAAAGAAAGAAACAAACAAACAAACAAACAAACAAACAAACGAACAACACAGCGCACACACACGCAGCAACAACAACAACAACAACACAGACTCTTTCGCACTTTTCAACTTCCGAACAGTGTGGTGGCCCTGAAAAGGGCCGTTTTCTAGTCTCTCCCACCCACAAGCACGGCCGCGGGAAGGCCAGCGCCCGCTGCGACGCAGCCTAACCGCCGAAACCGTACAGGGTGCGCCCCTGCCTCTTCAGGGCGTACACCACGTCCATGGCCGTCACAGTCTTGCGCTTGGCGTGCTCAGTGTACGTCACCGCGTCGCGGATCACGTTCTCCAGGAACACCTTCAGCACCCCGCGGGTCTCCTCGTAGATCAGACCAGAGATGCGCTTCACGCCGCCCCTGCGAGCCAGGCGGCGGATGGCGGGCTTCGTGATGCCCTGGATGTTGTCGCGCAACACCTTGCGGTGCCGCTTGGCGCCACCCTTGCCGAGCCCCTTTCCTCCCTTGCCGCGGCCTGTCATCCTTCCTTCCTCGGGCAAAGCAAAACGTGCACAAACAGCAGCTGCAGCGGCTGGCGAGTCGGCTACGGTCTGCGCCCAGCGCGCCCGCCGCCCCCCTATATAGACTCTGGCCCGCCCTCCCCCCACCACGCGCAACCGAGGGCATATAAGCGCAGCACGGAGGCGCGCGGGCCCGTGTCCCGTGTGTGTGTCCCCGTTGGTGTCCCGTCCCGTTGTCAGTGTGTGTAGTTCGAGTTGTGAGTCCGCACAGTGAAGACGTGCAGTCGACCAGTCTCCGGATTGGACGACATCTCCAACTCGACCGAAGCCAGGACGCTCCCTAGGACGTCCGCGCCCGAGCACCTCGCGCTCCGAAGACGACGCCGTAGTTCCGCCGCCCGCCGCTAGGAGCGCCACCAGCGCGCCGCAGCGGAAGGTATAAAGGTCCGCAGCATCCCTGCCAGCGTCAGAAGCCGGCGGGACACCGCCCTTCCCACCTCTATCCCAGGGGTCGCTCCCCCGAGGACGCTTGCGTCGCAAATAGAGCTAGCTATGGGAAAAAGGTAGAGTAGCAAGCGGAGCAGCAGCCAGCCTTCTCGATACCAGCCAGGGGAAGAAGAAGCAGCTCCGAGATTCCGGAAGAAGAGGGAAGAGCCTTCCCACCCGCAGACTTCGTCACAGAAGAAAAGAAGAAACAATTCTCGTTCTGGGACCTCGGTCCACAGAAAAGAGAAAAAGCAAACTTGTCGTGTCGCCAACTAAGTTGGCACCCATTCTAGCGTGCACCTGCATGCAAACTCTCTTCGGTTGGTATTTGCGTTCTTCAGGAAGAAGGCAAAACCACCTAGGGCAGATAGAGTAGGGAAAGAAGTGGTCCAGGGCCCCCTTCACGTGGGACCAGCCCGCGGCCACCAGGCAAAGGCTAGCACTATCATCTTTGTCCACACTTCTACACGCCCCGAAAAATGGTCAGGTACACAGAGAGTAGGGAAGACCTCGAACTCCCGCCCCCGTCGCCATCCCCAAGCGACCACCTGGAAGATCAGCAGGAACTGCTGATTGCCCTCCACGACGCTGCAGATGCAGCCACCACCCCCAACAGTTCCAGGTACGAGCAGGGGCTATACCCCAACCTCGACGCCGGAGGGGAAGAAGAAGACGCCCTGGACGCAGCACCCGCAGCAGCAGAACCAGAGCCCATGGACCAAGAGGCGATCTCCCGCAAAAGGAAGACGCAGGATGTCGCCAGCACAGAAGAAGAAGAAGAATCCGCTGACAAGAGGGTCTGCGACGCACGCAGCCCCACCGACGACGGGTTCATCTTCCCCAAGAAGACAGCGCCGGCAGCCCACATCAACCAGGCGGCCCCCGCCCCAGTAGCCACAACAAACAGCTTCTCAACGCTGGGAGAAGCACAACCAGACCCTGTAGAAGCTGCTGCGAAAAGCGCACAGGCAACAAGCAACTCGAAGATCGCCCCCATCATAGCGACGTACAGTGGCTCTTACATGGAGCTGTACGAAAGCTTGAAGGAAGCGACAACGCACGTCTTCCGTGTAAAATCAGCAGGAGGGGACACCCTCAAAATCACGACAAAAAACGCGGAAGACTACGTGAAAATCCTGCGGGAATTAAAACGCAGGAGCATCCCGTTCCACACCCACTCGTCAGGGAATGACAAACCACTGAGAGTGGTAATAAGAGGTATGCCACACTCTTTCACTGCAGAAAATATGAAAAAGGCACTGACAGACCTGGGGTTCACAACAAGATCGGTGACCAAGATGAAGTCCCCAAGGACGCGAAGACCAATGCCATTGTTCGAAGTAGTTGCCACGAACAATGCCCAAAATAGGGCGATATGGAACGTCAAAACCATAGCCGCCTGCGACACCACAGTAGAAGACCCAAGGGCCAAGAAGAAGCAGGCACAATGCTACAGGTGCCTCCAACCCGGGCATGTGGCTCGCTACTGCGACAGACCGCAGAAGTGCGTCAGGTGCGCGGGAGACCACCGCAGCGACGAGTGCCCTGTCCCACGTGAAGAACCGGCCAAATGCTTCAACTGCGGGGAAGCGCACCCAGCGAGCTATGGCGGGTGCAAGACCCTGCTTGATGCACGGGCCAGACAAGAGGCATCACACAGAAAGCCGGGAACGAGCTACGCCGACACAGTGAAGAGCCGCCGCCGCCGCCAGCCGAGGGACACTCCCAGCACTGGCCCAGCAGCCCACCAGCGCAGCAGGAACCCGGAAACAGAAGCACCAAGAAACCAGGCGGAGCCCACACAAGCACCGCGACCGCTGCCCCGCCGCCACCTACAGAAGAGGCCGAGGATGGAAGAAGAGCAGCAAAGCCCCGACCACCACGAGCAGCAGGGTACCACAACAGGCGCAGAAGAACAACAAAAAGTCAACGCCAGAGAAGACGCGGCCCCAAACGCACCCACAGCCGCAGACATCGCCTCCCTCATGACAGTCATGATGGAAGCCATCGTCACGCTCAAGAGCGTGACAGAGAAGATAGCCACATACATGGCAAACACAATCCCAGCCCCAAGAAACCAAAATGGCAAATAGACCCGCGCAGGGATTGAGAGTCGCCGTGTGGAATGCCAATGGAATAACACACCAGGCAGGCGAATTTCGTCAGTTCTTATACGACGAAGCCGTGGACATATGTCTCATATGTGAAACTTTCCTGAAACCGGGAGTCAGGGTAGGAGTACCCAACTATGACTGCCATAGGAAGGACAGACCGACGCACAAGGGAGGGACGGCCATCTACGTAAGAAGATCGCTCCGGCACCACCCTATAGAACTCCCGCGCCTCAGCACACTGGAAGCAAACGGAGTAGCAGTGGACACGACATTCGGGAAAATCAACTTCATCGCCGTCTACAGGCAGCCCCGAAGAAACGGAGCTCTCGACCCAGCGGACATTGAAGCACTACTCTCCATCCCAGGGAACGTCTTCGCGGGAGGAGACTACAATGCAAAGAACCACGCATGGAACTCGAGAGTCAACAACAACAGCGGAAGAAGACTACTGAACGCCGCTGAAAGAAGACAAGCAACCATAATCGGACCCAACAGTCCGACGTACTACCCGAGGCAACACAACCCAGACATACTGGATGTAGCCCTAGTAAAAGGGCTCCCCCTGGCCATCCACGCCAGCACCCGAGATGTACTGGCCTCAGACCACATACCAGTAGTCTACGACATCGCCCTGGAAGGACTCGCCCCACAAAAGGAAGGGCTCGACCTGAAAGGCACCCGATGGCAGAACTACAGAGAACTGCTAGCTGAAGACCTAGCCACCCCACCCGACCCAGAAGAAGCCGGAGCAGAAGAAACCATAAGATACGTGACGGAGAAAGCCATAGACGCAGCAGTAGCCGCCACACCAGTAAGAAGAGAAGAAGAACAAGACTCCACACCACACCACCTCCCACCGCAAATAAGAGCATCAATAGCCGACAAGAACAGGCTCTTCCGGGAGTGGACCAGAACAAGGAACCCTGCAACCAAGAGGCAAGTTAATAGGTTGCAGAGGGAAATAAAAGCTGCAGTGGAGGCCCACAGGATACAAACATGGGCAGCCAGAATATCAGCACTCCGAATCGAAGATGGGACGGCCTGGAAAACCACAAAGAACCTCCTGAGCCACTACCAGAGAATACCACCACTCACAGTGGCGAACGACAAGGTGTGTGAACCCAACAGCAAAGCGGACGCACTCGCAGATGTATTCGCACAAAATTTCACCCCGATAGAAGACCCCAGTGACCCGGAACACATCGAACTGGTGACCAGCCGTCTCCCCAGATTCCTGGAAGCCCAGGACGAAGATGACCAAATACAGGAAATCACCACAGAGGAAGTAAAAATACAGCTCAGATACCTAAACCCAAGAAAAGCGGGAGGTATAGACCTGTTCACAAACAAGATGCTAAAAGAGATGCCAGAAGAAGCAGCTGCAGTGTTAGCAAGATCCTTCAACACCATACTGCGGACAAAGAAGTTCCCCAGAACATGGAAACATGCAATAGTAGTACCAATACCCAAACCGGGAAAAGACGCCACCCAACCAGCAAGCTACAGGCCCATAAGCCTCCTACCGGCGATCTCGAAAGTATTCGAGCGCCTATATCTGGCTAGGCTACTACGGCACGTAAATGAGGACCAGATACTACCCAACACGCAGTTCGGCTTCCGAGCAGGACACTCGACTACGCAGCAGCTCCTCAGAGTGACAGAAGAGGCCATGGAAGCGATGGAGCGGAGGGAATTCTTCGGTGCAGTATTCCTAGATGTCTCCAGAGCATTTGACTCGGTATGGCATGAAGGCCTGCTGTTCAAATTGCTAGACAGAGGAGTCCCAGTGTCCCACGTGACGCTACTAAAGTCCTACCTAGAAGGAAGAACGTTCCATGTAAGAGTCCCGAATGGAGAATCGTCCAGAAGAAACATCCTAGCTGGAGTACCGCAAGGGAGTGTACTAGGCCCAGTGCTATACACTCTCTACACCAGCGACATCCCACAAGCACCCAACGTCCACACAGCTCTCTATGCGGACGACACCGCGCTCTACGCACGCAACAGAAGCGCCAGGGTTCTCAGGCACAGACTTCAAAGAGCCACAGACAACCTCTGCGACTGGGCGAAGAAGTGGCGCCTGGCGTTCAATGGGACGAAGACCCAAGCAATACCCATCTGCAGAAGGAAGTTTCCAATGAATCTACCACCAATAGAAGTCCGAGGAACAGCCGTCCCCTGGAGCAGAACAGCTCTGTATCTAGGAGTCACGCTGGACAGACGTCTTACATGGAAGGACCACGTCAAGAATATCAAAGACAAAGCAATGGGACGACTACGGATGCTGTACCCGATACTCAATCCCACCTCCGCACTACCGCAGGAGCTGGGCATCAAACTATACCTCGCACTAGTGCGGCCACTCCTAGAGTACGCCGCAGTAGTGTGGGGTAACGCAGCAGAACAACACATCGGAAGTCTGCAACGCGTACAGAACAGGGCGCTGAAGAGAGCCCTGCACCTACCATGGGACTTCCCAACCGAGGAGCTCCACGAACTGACCGGGGTCCCCCGCCTACGCGAGAGGTTCCGACAAGCAGCACACACCTTCTACGAGAGGACGGCAGCAGCAGAGAACCCCCTCATCTCTGCCCTTGGACACCGAGAGCATCGCAACATCCACACCAGATGGCCGGACCTGCTGCTGGGATAAACCAAGAGACGACAACACCCATCCTGTTAACCCCATCCCGATTATTGTAAATCACCCACCCCAAAAGAACGCAAATATTGTAAATATTCCCCCTAACTAGAATAGTATCGCCACCAACAGGGGGTGAGTAGTTAAAGTATGAATGATAGGATGAATGTGACCAGAGATCACCTTAAGTGGTGAGTATGAATGTGTGTGTGAACGGAAAAAAAAAAAAAAAAAAAAAAATCGCTACCTAGCATAGAAGAAAATAGCATAGCACCAAAAAAGTGTAAATCAAAGAAGCCACCCAAATTATGTATGTACCCCATATACCTGTATCTCAGATTTGTCCGCAGGAATAGCTCAACAGCTCACACTGCAAGACGCCGGGGAAGAGAGAAGAACCTTCCTCACATGAAGAAAGGTGCGAGCGCGCGGGCCCGTTGTCAAGGCAGCACCGGACGCCGCGCCGCACCTAACCTCCACGCACGCCGCTCCGCTACCGCCAACGCTACCGCCATGGCCCGCACAAAGCAAACGGCCCGCAAGTCCACCGGCGGAAAGGCGCCGCGCAAACAGCTCGCCACCAAGGCGGCGAGGAAGAGCGCGCCCGCCACCGGAGGCGTCAAGAAGCCCCACCGCTACAGGCCGGGCACCGTCGCCCTGCGAGAAATCAGGCGCTACCAGAAGAGCACAGAGCTGCTCATCCGCAAGCTGCCATTCCAGCGCCTAGTGCGCGAGATCGCCCAGGACTTCAAGACCGACCTGCGCTTCCAGAGCTCCGCAGTCATGGCCCTGCAGGAGGCCAGCGAGGCCTACCTCGTCGGCCTCTTCGAAGACACCAACCTGTGCGCAATCCACGCCAAGCGCGTCACCATCATGCCCAAGGACATCCAGCTCGCGCGCCGCATCCGCGGCGAGCGCGCCTAAACCGCGCCGCGGCACCGCACCGCACAAACAAAAACGGCCCTTTTCAGGGCCACTAACATCTCTCCGTCGCGAGCAAACTTTGTCGGTCGCCTGCCTCTCGCCCCGCAACCCAAAAACAAAAACCACCACTTCCCGTCCGTCCGCCACACACACCCGCTCACTCTGCCTGCCTGCTAGCAGCGCGCAACAATCACACATCATCCCTCCCCGGCGCTCAAAGCGCACAATACCCAACGGCCGACGTCACACCGCACGGGTGGCTGGCCGGCCGCCGCTTTCGTTTCGAAAACAAAAAAAACCCGCACTCCACTCCGACGGCCAACGGCCAGGCAGGCGCGCTCGCTCGCTCTACACGCCACCGAAATCCCCGCCGACTCCTTCCACATCTCAACGTGCCCCCCGTTGCAAAACATAACACACACAAAGAAACAAAACAAAGACCAGACACGACTAGACAAGACACACATCCGAGAAGAACGAACGCAGGCAAGCCAACCAACGTATTCAAACAAAACAACGTGACAGAAAACCAACCGTCGGCCGCCGCCACAAACACGGCGACAATCAACCACGACAACAACAACACCGCTTACCGCTACCGCCGCCCACACCCGCCACCGACCCCCGCAATCAAACCACCACGGCACGCAAACAGCATCCCCACGGGCATACAGACAGACACCCACACCAAACGCAACACGACAATCAAAACCTTCCCCGACGTGCTTTGATGGCCCTGAGAAGGGCCGTTTTGGGCCGCGCGTCTCTTGCGCGCCACTAGACGACGACGGGGGGTGGGGACGACGGGGTCAAGCGCCAAACCCTTCCTTTCCCATCTCTTTCTCCTCTACTCTACTCTACTTCTTCTTCTTGGGCGAAGCCTTCGCCTTAGACGGCGTCGTCGCCTTCTTCGGGCGCGGCGCCTTCGGCTTCTTCGTCGGAACCTTGGCGGCCTTCTTCGCCTTCGACGGCGACTTGGCCTTGGCCGGCTTGGCCGCAGCCGCCTTCTTCGCACCCGCGGGAGCGGCCGACGCCGCAGACGCCTTCTTGGCGGCGCCCGCCTTCCGACCGGTCGCCGCCTTCACGCCACCAGCCTTCTTTGCGCCGGCCGCACGGGCGCCCTTCTTCTCCTTGCTGGCCGGAGCGGCGCGCTTCTTCTTGGCACCGCCAGCACGAGCCTTGCCGCCCTCGGCCGCCCCCCCGCCGCCGGCGCCGGCAAGCTTGAACGAGCCGGACGCGCCCTTCCCCTTCGTCTGCACCAGCTCGCCCGCCACGACGGCCGACTTGAGGTACTTCTTGATAAACGGCGCCAGCTTCTCCGCGTCCAGCTTGTAGTGCGCGGCTATGTACTTCTTGATCGCCTGCAGCGACGACCCGCCGCGCTCCTTCAGACTCTTGATGGCGGCCGTCACCATCTCAGAGGTGCGCGGGTGCGCAGGCTTGGCGCGCGGCTTCTTCGCAGACGACGCAGACTTGGCCTTCTTCGTAGTGCCGGTGGCGGCGGGTGCCGCAGCAGTCTCGTTCGTAGCCGCCTGATCTGCCATTTCGACGACGCGCGTAACACACAGCGAGAGCGAGAGCGAGAGCGAGCGGGACGGCAGGCACGCAAGCACAGCACAGCACGGCAGAGCAGAGCAGAGAATCACAAGGGCCCAGCCAGTGTCGCGGGCGGGCGCGGACGGCCGAGAGAGCGGCCGCCACTCTGCGCGCCGCCGCGCCGCGCCTCCCGCGCTTGCTACCGCCCAACGTCCGACAGCCTGTGCGGAGCAGCCCCAAAGCTGCGCCACAACCGCCCGCGCCTTTCAAACCACCGAGGATGGGGCTACACACAGCCACACCACAGTCGCCAACCAGTCGCCACGGCAGCGCCGCAAACCACGGCCAAACTGCAGCTACCGCGCGCTACAGCCTGGGTCGGCCCGCCGAGAATCGCCGCCCCCGCCCAAATGCCGCCCCCACAGCCCCAGCCGACGACCCGCCACAATGGCCAAACCTTCGGCAAAACTCCCACACCGTCGCCGCGGCAGCCCGGCCAGCGCGGCCGGCGCCACAGCCACACAAGCCGAGGCGTGCGGCGATGACGGCCGTGCAAACGCGCCTCCGCCGCCCCATCGCCTTCCGTCGCCCTCCCGCCGTTTCCCGATCGGCCCGCAGCCGTCGGGCCACATCGCGCGCCGTCCTCCTCCTCTCGCCCGCCAACATTCACAGCCGTTTCTCAACAATTGCCCGCCGCAAACGGACGCCGCCTGCGCAACAGGCGCCGCCGCCCCTCGCCGCTTCCGACCCAACCCCTCGACCGAGGCAAACCGCAATCCGAATCTACAGACCAACCCAATCTGCCGTCAGCACACACGACAGCCGACCTTACACGTTGCGCGTTACACATTACGTTTACACGTCTAGGTTAGGTTCGGTTAGGTTAGGTGGACGTGGGTTAGGTTAAGGGGACTTGGGTTAGGTTAAGCGTCAAACTTAGGTTAAGCATTCAAACACGTCAGGCGTCAGAGGTTAGGTTAGGTTAGGTTACGTTAGGTTACGTTACACGTTAGGTTAAGGGGTCAGTGCTAGGTTAAGAAGCGTCAAACGTAGGTTAAAAAAGCGTTCAAAACGTGAGGCGTGAGCCGCCGGACAGCTTACCTTACGTAGACGTTTGGGGCTCACAGGCTGAGCTCACCTCACCACACCACAGGTTAGGTTCGGTTCGGTTCGCTCGGCTCAGCGTAAAGCGCCGAGGTCAGGGTTACGTTCGTTCACCTTCGGGCGCCACACTTTCGGTTGAAAGGTCGCGACGGGACGACGTCGGCAGGCACCGCCGCAAACGGACAAAAACGTACAGACGACGTCGAAAACCGCCGACAGACGGGGGAGCAGCACGACCACGACCAGATACCGAGCGCGAACGAGACGCACGCGAACCACCCCCACCGGCCAAAGGGCACCACACAACAACCCAGAGCACCACGTGTCGACACCACAGCAACCCGCCGCTCACGCGACATGGCTGGCACCGAAGGGCAACCGCCCGCAACTGCGCTTTCCGCGCCGGCCCGGATGCACGTCGTGCTACAACAACACCACTACCGTACACAGCCGCTGTTCACAACATCACTATCATGCGCGCCCGCGGCTCGCCGCCGTCGCAGTCGCAGCCCCAACGCCAGCACTTTTGCACCACCATTCACACGCACCGCAACACAGCTCGCCGACACAGCCGAACAAAACAAACACCACACAACAACAGCAACAACGCCGCCGCCTCTACTCGTGCCGGCGACCCACCCCGCCGATGGCGCACCTTTCGCCAGCCGGCAATCGACACACACGCACGCACCCACCCACCCCCCGGGGCCCAGTGCAAAAAAAAACACACAAAAACAAAAACAAAAAAAAAACAACACAAACGACACGGGAAGCGCACACCGCCACTTCGCGCGCACGCCACCAACCAGTCGTCGTCTCAAAATAACAAACACAAACAAAATAAACTAACAACTAGGGCAACACAAAACAAAAACGCCTCGCACGAACCGCCCACAAAAAGGACAAGCACACGCACAGCCTCTGCTGACGACCACGACGCAGCGGCACGCTGCTCCTGTCCCGCGCCCCGCGCCCCGCGCCCCACTCGATTCACAACTCACGCGACACCGTCAACGACGGGCTCGCTTCCCGCAACCTACCACCTTTCCGCCACGACGCACAGCCCCAGCCCCACCCGACCCGACGACGCCCGTGGCAACGACTGCACTTTCACCACCGCCTCCCCCTTCCCCCCCAAAACACACACACACACACAGCCAGCCAAAAACGCACTCGCGACCCACACATGCACGTGCATCGGCACACGCCAACCAGTCAACGTCGACAACCACACGCAAGGCTCGAAACGAAACCGGCGTCCTTCCACGTTGCCATCAAGCTACCTACACGACACAAGACACAAGGAACAAACACAACAGCCGGCCCCACTAATTCCCACTCTCACGCCGCAAAAAGCACACCGAAACCGCCAAACGCACGCACATTCCCCTTCGCACTGACACCGACCGGCTCGCTACCACACACCTCTCGGCAGCCGTTTCACGCCAATTCGCCACACCGCCCACACAGTCGACAAGCGCCCGCCCTGTACGGCACACGCAACGACGCAGCGCAGCAAAGGGCGCCCGCAACACATACCTCTCCTCTCTCTCCCTCTCCGCCGCCCGACGCGCCAACCGCCACGCCACACCGCCAGCCACTCGCAAATTGTGCACTGCCACCAGCCACACGTCCAACACGCCGCGCCGCCTCCGGCCACCCGCCAGGGGGCGCTCACGTCCGCGACAACAGCGCGGCCCGCCGGGCCGAACCGAACCGAACCGAGCCGCCGCTGCTCTGCACTCGGCACGGCCACACCCTGCTGCAGACCGGGCTCGTCTCTCTGTACGCGTCTGCCTGCGCATCAACACAACACGACCTTTTTTTTTTTTTTCTCTCTACCGCCATCCCTTCTTCTCGCGTTTTACTCGTTGTTGCAGCAGCGGCGCACACCTACACATCCACAGCCCCAGCCGAGCCGAGCCGGCCTCACCTCAGGGCCCGCCGCCAGCGTCTCCTCCTCGGGCACAGGTGCGGTGCTGTGGCCGCCCATCCAACCGCATTGCTGGCCGTCCAGCCGCCAGGCGTTCCCACTGCCGCGAGCCACGCCGCGCACCGACCCTGCTGCAGAAAACGAAGCATAGCCAGAGACCGACCGATACACAAAGCAAGCCGTCGCCTCGCCTCTTGTCCTTCCTGCCTTCCTTTCGCCCCCCCCCCCCCTCCTTTTTTTTTTTTATTTTGTTTTCTTCTTTCTTTCTTTCTTTGGCCCTCTCTCCTTCCCGCCCCATGGCGGTTACGGCACCGCCTGCAGCGGCAGATTTTTTGCGCCCACACGCCTACTCCTACCACCATTAACCTTGCCCTGCCCATCAACGTCGCAGTCGAACCGACGCTTGCCAACACACTGCCCACGTTCCTTTCTCTTTTCGGCCTACGCCCATTACGCGCCGCCGCCACAGCACCTTCCCTTCCCACAACACACCGACGTCATCACACGCACCCACAAACAGGGGCCACGACCGTGTTCCTCGCCCACTCCCATCCCGCACGGTACGCACATTCCCAACTACTACCGCGCACCCTCCCTTTCCAATCTGTGTGTCTCTGTGTCTGTGTCCTGTGTCCTGTCCGCGCGTGACGCCTCTCAACATCCGCCGTCCCCCGTCCCGTTTTCGCCCCCATGCCGTCGTCGCGCCGCCTCCTCCCCGTCCACCGCCGCCCCTGTCCGCCCCGCACCACACCATACACCGCTGCTTGTCCCGGCCGTTGCCACCAAAGGCGCCGACCGCAAACGCGCCACGCCGCAGCCCCCGTGCGTCTCGCTCGCTTGCATCTCCGTGCCGACGCTGCCTCTCTTCCCGCTCGCACTCGACCTCGACAACACAGTCTTTGGCTCCGCCACTGCGTGTTCCGGTGGTACGCACGCTGCAACACGTATGTATTCGTTACCAGAGCGATGGCGAGGCATGACAGCATCTCTGTCTGACCAGAGAGTTATTTATCGTTGCTAGTCGGCGCTTGGACCGCGCCAGACGACAGTAGTGGCACGCACCGGGTCGCCAGGAACAGTTGTTATATATATTGTAGCGCGAGTCGGGAGAGGTAGTAGTCGGTCGACAGTAGTAGCGGGTGGACGGTTGTACTGAGCGGGCGTCGGCGGCGTGCTCTGCTCGTCTCGCGACTCTGGTCACGGTTCGGGACGATGTATAGTATATTGTGTTATAATCAAAAGGTAGTGTGAAGCTGCATTGCGCAAATCTGATAACGTATGTTCATTGTACTTATTTTGTTCAACAACAAAAGCCCCACTATTACTTTTTTCTAAAGCAACTTTTGTCTTTTAACGAAAAACATTCACTTTTTAAAGACTACTTCCTATGGCATTTCCCTCCAAGGAGTGCAATTAATTACCAGCCAGCACTCATTCATTGCACACAGCTGTGTAAGGGGTATCTACAATTGAGGAGCGGATATAAATGCAACTTTTTTGTTTTTTTTTTTTTTTTTGTGTGTTGTAACCTCCCCGCAAAATTTAAAATAATGGACAATGTTATTTACGGATGCTAATGGACATTGCGCTAATTGTAACCTCGCCCACAATGAGAGGTATTGAAAATGGCAACAAAAATGTGAAATTCGCAATCCGACTCAAATATAAATTCTTCACAACATTTAAAGTCCGTTCAGTGACAAGAAACTTCAATTGAGCCGAAATATCGGTCTTTGGCCCTGTGCAAAACAATCAGAATTAAAGTCTTACCTCAGAATAAATGGATGTCACATTTCTGCTCTTGTTGTTGCGCAGCGCTTGGAGGAACTGCATTGCAAATAATAATATTCTCTTTTTTTGTGATTTTAGTGAAATTTTTCTTCAAAGAAGTGGAATGAAATGGGAAGTGCAACGAACTCTTTAGTTCAATAAAACATTACATTTTTGAAAAATGCTTTTGAAATAAAAATTATTTTTGGGGAACTTGTTGGAGAATTAATTACAATAAATATAATTTTTCATTATCTAATGATTATATTAATTAACAGTATACCTCCTTCACCATCTTGACCAGTGTTGCCGACCGCCTACATCACACAACCGCACTCGGCTGCTACTACTGACCGACCGCTCTGCATGACGACTATTAGCGTACTGCACGCGACGACTACTGACAGAGTACAGCCCTCAACTAGACAGAGCTACAGACTCGCAACGACTGACTGACTGACTGACTGACTGACTGACTGACTGAGAACCGCTCGCAACACTCGCGCGGTCCAGCGCAAACTCTCTGGTCACAGATGCTACAATGTCTCGCCATCGCTGCTATGTTACATACGTGTTTCAGTGTCTTTTTCATTGGGGTAACGATCTTTGGCTCTTTTTATTCTGAATACAGGGCCAAAGGTCAACGCTGCTGCCCTTATACAATTTATCAGGTTCCATTATGTCTGTTGCAATGTTACATACGGTTCATTCTTTCATTAATATTATCGTTGGGTTTGTTTTGTAGGGACGTTAACATTCTGGCACATTTTTATTATCATCGGACTCTCTGCTATTTGTGCAGGGAGGTTATACCTGGGTCCATTTCCATTTCCATTTCCATTTACATTTTAATATTGATAGACTTTTTGTTTTCTTTTTTTGTTTCTTGTTGTTTTTCCTTCTTTTTTCTTGTTGTTTTTTTTTCTTTCTTTTTTTTTGTTTTGTTTTGTTTTTCCCGCTCTCACCACCACCGCCGCATCACGCCTTCCGTTTTCTTCTTGGTTTCTTTTCTGTTCTTCAACTGCTTCAACATCACCGCGCCCCATTTCCACACCACAGCCATCAGCCTCCAAGACGGGCAGGCGCAGTGTGCCATTTCCGGCGCACAAGCACACCCGTACGGTACTCTCCTCGCCCCCACGCCACCAACAACACAGCGACCACGCGGCTTTCAGGCATGGCATGGCACGGCACGGCACGGCACCGGCGAAATGCGCCGCCCCCGCCCCTCCGCGCATCCGTCCGTCTCGCCACGTTCACTGACAGCCGCGTCTGCGGCTACACCACGACAACCACAACACAACACCGCTCCCCTCCCTGGCAACTCATTGTTTTTCTCCTCCTCTTTTGCACAAACCACAACGCCGAGCACAGGCGCAAGCCACCCACACCGCGCCCCTCCCCGTCCCGTCTTTGGCCGCCGCTCCTCGTTTCCTCGTTTGCCCCCTCCCATCTCCCGAAATGCCATGCCAGCAGCGTTACGCATGCCCCTCCCCTGTCCACACAACACTACCGCCAAACGAACAGCCTTCCGGGCCACATGCAGGGCACGCCCACCTCCAAACACTGCCAATTCACGGACGCACGCACGCACACACACACACACACACACACACACACACACACACACACACACACACTTTCCCGACACCTTTCTGTACGGAGGGTGCGTCATCTCGACCGTGACAGAGTGACGCCAACTATCGACGATCCATTTCCCCCCACTGGTAAAACACGTCCACTAACACCTACATACATCATTCAAGTACACAGACAATAGCATACACACAATGGGAGGGCACACGAACATGGACGGCACGGCACTGTCACACACTCTTCCTCAGAACCAACCATACCAACAAACGTTACGTACAACCGGGAAAGCGAAAGCGAAAGCAAAAGCAAAAAGCAAAGGCCAATGCAGCCGTCAAAGGTAACGTTCACCACGGCAGACACTTGCAGCCGCGCCGCCGTTAAACGCATTTCAGTGCGGCTCCAATACGCCTCCGACACGGGAACGTTCCGTTGCTCTACGAATGCGTTTCTCCCCTTTTTCCCTTCCTCTCTCTTTTGCCCCCCCCCCCTCTGTCCTTTCCTCCTGCACTCTTGCCTCCTTCCTCACGTTCTGCCCAGACATTCGACCGATCAAAGTCAACCTGTCGTTACCGTTCTCAGCGCGACGGTGTACAACAGTATGACGGGTGTGCCCACGACTTCGGTTCAGTTGCGTGACGCCGGTCTATCGCGCCGATCGACAGTTACTCAGGGGGGCGACGGATCGGACCACGTCACCGACACACAAAACACTTTCAAACAAACAAATACATACCGGATGGACACAGACAAACACGTGTACAGACATTCGCCAAAAACGGCCGCCGCCGCCGCCGCCGTCGTCTAGCGTCGCGCTTACTGTACTGCACTGGACACGCGTGCATCTTGAATGACGACATCGGTGTGCGTGCGTCGTACGCAATCAGTCAGACACGGCTATCAAAAATCAGAGTCGAATGGTACATCATCGTGCGTGTCGCCGTACACGTACAGTACAATGCAACAACAATGCGTCTTCATGGCACGTTCATTTCAACGTCACTCACACACCTCCACGCTGCAGTTACGTCGCACCATTGTCAAACTCGGCGTACAGCAAAGGGAATAGTGGGCGGCAAACAAAAACCACAAAAAAAAAACAACATTTCACATTTCACCCTCGCCATGTATGATGTGCAAAAAACAAACCCGCAAACGGCCGTCGTTACGGTGACACAAAAGTCGGCGATCGCACTGTCCCCCCTCGCAGACAGGTAACACACACACCAACAACACCAAATGGGTCAAAAACCACGCCAACGAGGCGTGCCACCATTCCACGCCACGGCGACCAACCTCGTGGCCGTACCCCGCGCAACACGCTTTGACGCGCCCCCCCACCCACAATCAAAATGCACACATACATCACAGCCGTCCACACAAACAACAACAACAATTCCGCCCTTCCCGCAAAAGGCAAGTTGGTGGCCCTGAAAAGGGCCGTTTTGCCGCTCTCGCAACGGAGGAGCATTCTCTCTCCATCCTTCCTTCCGTTCCAGAGCCACCTCCTTACTTGGAGCTCGTGTACTTGGTCACCGCCTTCGTGCCCTCGCTCACGGCGTGCTTGGCCAGCTCGCCAGGCAGCAACAGCCGCACAGCGGTCTGGATCTCGCGGGACGTGATGGTCGAGCGCTTGTTGTAGTGCGCCAGGCGAGAAGCCTCGGCCGCAATGCGCTCGAAAATGTCGTTCACGAAGCTGTTCATGATGCTCATCGCCTTCGACGAGATGCCCGTGTCAGGGTGCACCTGCTTCAGCACCTTGTAGATGTAGATGGCATAGCTCTCCTTCCTCTTGCGCTTCTTCTTCTTGTCGCCCTTCGAAATGTTCTTCTGCGCCTTGCCAGCCTTCTTGGCGGCCTTCCCGCTAGTCTTGGGCGGCATCTCGAACCAACGTACGGCGGCAGCAGCAACACCAGTAGCAAGCGCTCCGCTCTAGTCAGCGTCTCCCCACACAGTGGCACCCGCCGCCAGCCGCCGCCGCACCTTTACCAGCTCGCCCTGTTGCGGCCGCCGACCAATGGGGCGCGCGCGCAACCGGCCGCCGCACCCGAGCCCATAAAGCACCCCCACCCCGGCTGCGCCGGCACGCACTCCGCTGCTCGACTCGCTGCCGCTCGCACCGGTCGTTTTCGTTTCCTTCTCGTGTGCACCGTCGCTAGCCCATCGCCATGTCCGGACGCGGAAAGGGAGGCAAAGTCAAGGGCAAGTCAAAGTCCCGCTCAAGCAAGTTGAGTTGAGTACGCCAGAGGTGCAACCGTGCCCCTCTGGTAGTACTCCTCCTCAAAGTGGCGACGTAGTCGATAGTGGCAGGCGTAATAGTGTATCGCTCGACACTCTCGCGCGCGATACGGAATTCGTGTCTGATTCGTGTGCGACGACCGACACGCATCAGGAGCAGCCACCAGGCGACTCCAATCGACAGCGCAGTGAGGATGCGCTACAATTTCTTGTGGCCATGATGCCGCAACCAGACACCTCGTCAGACGCAGCACTGGCGGCTGTGGAGCCGATGGAAGAAGAAACAGCGACTCCAGCAGCAGCTTCTTCCTCTCGCAAACGTGCTCCATCTGATGAAGGTATGAGTGAAGTGCACAAATTCAGGAAAGTGAAGGGCAGCGCTGTAGTACAGTCCGCTAAGTCGAGAGGTCGGGTACGTGCAAGCCGCGCTAATACGGCCGACGCAGATGGCTTTGTAGCCGCGACAAAGACTGCCAGACCGACGACCACGACATCGCAAAAGCCGGTGGCGACGGCAAATAAATACAACGCCCTCTCGGAGGACGAGGGGGACGAAGAAATGCCGCCAGTCAACACCTCGCAGCGTGCTCCACCACCTGTGGTGCTGGAGTACAACGACGAGTTTCGTAACCTAGAACTTGTGTTGAATAGAGTGCTGGGGAAAAACAATTACAGTGTGCGTACGTGCGGGAATGATCTATACAAGATCCGTGTGAAGACCACTGAGCTGTACATAAAGTTAACTAATGAAGCGCCTCAGCTAGGACTTCCGTACTACACGTACTCCGCTAGTCGTAAGAAGCCCATTAAAGTTGTGTACAAAGGCATACCAATGAAACACCGGAACGAACATGTGAAGGAGGACTTAGAACAGCAAGGTTTTGCTGTGTACTCTGTAGTAAAAATGAGGGACCCCAAAACAAACAGTCGCGGCCCTCTAGTACTCGTAACAGCCGCAAACACGGTCCATAACCGCGAACTCTTTAAAGTGAAAATGATAGGTCCGTGCGAAGTCACACCTGAGAGCCTACGTCAAAGAAGCGGTCACGCACAGTGTTACCGCTGCCTTACTCTAGGCCACGTGCAACGATATTGCTCAATGCAAGAGTATTGTGTACGGTGTGCCGAACCGCACCCAGCCAGTGCGTGTGACAAAAAAGGAGTGCCGCATAAAGATTTCACTCCCAAGTGCAAATTGTGTGGTGGCGAGCATGTCGCAACGTTCCGCGGGTGCATCAAGCACATAGAATTTGCCGAACGCCTTCTCAAAGCTGAAACACCGAAGAAAGGCGCAGTTTCGGCGGGAAACGGCCGTTTGGCGGGAAACGGCAGACAGAGCGGCGCCGCAGCCGGGACAAAGAACCGGCGCGCGCGACGAGCACGACGTGGTGGGAAGAAGCACTCGCCATCGTACAGAGGTAACTCCGCCCCGCAGCCAGCTCCCAGGCAGCAGCAGGCACCGGCTACGCTACAAAATGGTGGACGAGCACCACCCGCCGCCGCCATTGCTGCGCAAGGGCCCGCCGACGGCCAGTCTCGCAAGCAGGTAGCTCCGCCGACCGCGCCGAGCCAATCGCCGGCAGCTCCTCCCCCCGCGCTCAGCCGGTCGCCGGAAGCTCCGCCTTCCGCGCCCAGCCAATGGGGGGAGTCCACGCGTACCGCACCGAGCGCCGCGCAGGTAGCGCCGCCTACCGCACCTCGCCGCAACGCAGCAGCCAATCCGGTTGCGCCTCGCCCGAACGCCGCTGCGCCCCAGAAGGAAGATGGCAACTGCAACGCGCCGCTCCATGATAGCATGGCGGACTTCCCAGCTCTACGTTCACGCCCCGGGCGGTGTCCTGGCACTGCCCAGACAGCCGCCCGCCATCTCGTTGGAAACTACAATGGCGCCCTCACGGCTGCACCTCCTGCAAAAGCTTCGAGCGGCACACAACAAAATGAGCGCCCAGACCCGTTTGGGAACTACTGCGCCTTCTTCGAGCGCATGTTCGGCTTAATGGAGCAACTTATGACGCGCGTCCTTGATGCGATCAGTGAGCTCCCAGCCAGAATGACGGCCGCGGTCAACCAGGCCATTCACGCTAACTACCAACAACAACAGCATGGCGGAGCCGCTCCGAGGAATTAAGCTGTGTGTGTTCAATGCAAATGGTCTGCGCACACAAGACGCAGAATTCCGTCAAATGCTCCGAGACGAGTGCATAGACATTTGCTTGGTCTCGGAGACTCATTTGAAACCTGGGGTCAGAGTCGGCGTAGCAAATTACGCATGCTACAGATACGACCGACCGACAGCTGGAGGTGGAACGGCAGTATACATCAGACGCAGCCTGAAACACCACCAAATACAACTACCGGCACTGACAGCAACCGAGGCAACAGCAGTAGCCGTGGAAACCTTTCAAGGCAGAATAACGTTCGTCGCCGTATACAGGCCGCCAAGGGGGCACCTGGATCGCGATGACGTCGAAAAACTGTTAGCACTTCCAGGTCAAGTGCTGCTAGGTGGTGATTTCAACGCCAAGAACGGTTTGTGGAATTCGCGGCGGACAAATATAAGCGGCCGCCGGCTACAAAGTCTCGCCGAACGCCACGAGGCGGTTGTAATAGGACCGCACGATCCTACTATTTACCCATCGAGAGGCGAGCCCGACGTACTGGACGTCATTGTAGTCAAAGGAATACGTCGAAACATAACCGCCAGCACCATGACGGCGTTGTCATCAGACCACCTGCCAGTAATTTTCGAACTGGAAACTGATGTCGCGCCCCCAGAACGCAGAGGGTTAGACCTAAGGAAGATACAGTGGCCCCGATACAAGGAGTTAGTCGCGGAAGCACTGGAGGAAACACCGGACCCAGCGCTAGCGGGAGCTGAAGTTGCCATACAACATCTCACCAGAGGCATCGTCGAAGCCGCTACAGCTGCCGTAACGGCGAGGAGAGAAGACGACGGCAACTTCAGGCAACCACCGCAACTCCCGCAACATCTTCTAGACGAAATTACGTCCAAGAACCGGCTGCAACGGGAGTGGATACGGACGCAAAATCCCGCGATAAAAAGGACGCTCAACAGGATGCGGCGTCACATCAAAGCGGCCGTAGATGCACACAGGCAACAGCAGTGGGCAGACAAAATAGCGCAATTAAACATCGAAGATGGCACCGCCTGGAGGGTAGTGAAAGGTTTCCTGCGCCGCTCACTGAAGATACCACCCCTGCAGGTCGGCGCGGACTACGTTAGCGAGCCGAATGCGAAGGCAAATGCCTTGGCAGACGCTTTCGCCGCTAACTTCGTGCCGATCGAAAACCCGGTGGACGCGGACCACATTCAGCTCGTCAGAGAGCGCCTCCCTGTCTTCATGGCAGCGAGGGATGAGGACCACGACATCACACCGATCAGCGCAGACGAGGTCACCGTCCAACTCCGCGCACTCAACAGCAAGAAGGCAGGTGGCCCTGACCTGGTTACCAACATTCTTCTGAAGCAGCTGCCAGACACAGCAGCGGACGTTCTGGCAAACGTCTTCAACCGCATCCTGCAGACCGGCACCTACCCAGGCTGCTGGAAACACGCTGAGGTGGTAGCGCTTCCCAAGCCAGGGAAAGACATCCGCTTGGCGAAGAACTACCGCCCCATCAGCTTACTGCCTGCCCTGTCGAAGGTGTTCGAGAGACTGTACATTCAGCGCCTCCACCAGCTCATTGAAGACGAGGGCATCTTACCCAATGAGCAATTCGGCTTCCGGCAGGGTCACTCGACGGTGCACCAACTGTTGCGCTTAACGGAAGAGGCGTTCGGAGCCATTGACCGACGTGAGTACTTCGGCGCTCTTCTGCTCGACGTGTCTCGCGCCTTTGACTCCGTGTGGCACGAAGGCCTCCTGTACAAACTTTTTGTGCTGGGGGTTCCGACGCCGCACGTGAGTCTCCTGCGGAGTTATCTGCAGGATAGGACGTTTCACGTACGGGCTGCCAGTGGAATTTCCACGGAGCGTCGAATACTCGCGGGTGTACCACAAGGCTCGGTCATAGGCCCGACACTCTATTCGTTATACACAGCGGACCTGCCGCGTACAGAGCCAATCAAACTCGCTCTGTACGCGGACGACACCGCAGTCTACGGCCGCAGCAGAAGCGCAGCCATCCTCCAAAGGCGACTACAAACGGCCACAGAAGACCTGACACAGTGGGCAGTCAAATGGCGACTCTCCTACAATGCAGAAAAGTCGCAGGCCATCCTTATCTCAAGACGACTCATTCCACCGGGACTGCCACGATTAACAGTCCGAGGACGTCCCGTAGAGTGGAGTGCCAGTGTCAAATACCTTGGCGTCACGATAGACAAGCGTCTAACGTGGCGCCAACATACAGAAGAGGTGAGGGCAAAAGCACTGGGAAGACTACGTCTGCTATACCCTGTGCTAAACCCAACATCAACGCTTCCTGCCCACTTAGGTCTCACGCTGTACAAGGCTACAATCCGCCCCCTGCTGGAATATGCAGCGGTCGTATGGGGCAACACAGCGGAGACCAACCTACGCCAATTGCAGACGATCCAAAATAGATCTCTGAAGCTGGCACTCCACCTACCTCGAGATTTTCCCTCGGAGGAACTACACGTCGTCGCCGACATCCTGCCACTTCGAAGGCGGTTCAAGGAAACCGCCAAGAAGTACTACAAAAACACCGAGCAAGCAAGAAATCCACTGATTCGCGAGCTCGGACATAGGCCACACTGGTCAAACACCACCAGGTGGCCAGACTTGTTGCGGCTTGACTAATCAAGCCTAACCACGAATCATCTCAAGGCTCCAGTGCTGAGCAACTTAGCAAATCAAAAGACTTTTTCTAACAAGGACAAACCACATATTAGAAGGAAAAATAGTAAGTAACTATTACAGACTTCTCCAAACTCAGGTGTTGCGCGGAAGTAAATCCGCTGCAACTCCTAACTGAAGCACAAGCTGCGCCGGCACGCACTCCGCTGCTCGACTCGCTGCCGCTCGCACCGGTCGTTTTCGTTTCCTTCTCGTGTGCACCGTCGCTAGCCCATCGCCATGTCCGGACGCGGAAAGGGAGGCAAAGTCAAGGGCAAGTCAAAGTCCCGCTCAAGCAGGGCTGGGCTCCAGTTCCCGGTCGGCAGAATCCACCGCCTCCTGCGCAAGGGAAACTACGCAGAGCGCGTCGGCGCCGGGGCGCCCGTCTACCTCGCCGCCGTCATGGAGTACCTCGCGGCTGAGGTGCTCGAGCTGGCCGGAAACGCGGCCCGCGACAACAAGAAGACGCGCATCATCCCGCGCCACCTGCAGCTTGCCATCCGCAACGACGAGGAGCTCAACAAGCTCCTGTCGGGCGTCACCATCGCACAGGGTGGTGTCCTACCCAACATCCAGGCCGTCCTGCTGCCAAAGAAGACCGAGAAGAAGGCCTAAAGGAGGCCAGGCAATCGCAGCGCCGCGTGCTCCCCTGCACGCAACGCGCTTTGCCGGCTCGGCTCGGCCCGGCCCACAACAATCGGCCCTTTTCAGGGCCACCACACAAACCTACGTCCAAAGCAAAATTTCAGTCGTCCTCGCCGCACCTTGTTTTGTTTCAACTTTGCACTTTCACAGCACAGCCGCCGCCGGCGCACGTCCGCCATCTTGTCGTCCACACAGCCCGCACACACACACACACACACACACACACACACACACACACATTTTGCACGGTCGCAGAGTCGCCTTCCAAACGACAACGGCAGCAATAATGACCATTGTTAAAGGGAGGCGTGTCGACACACCGCCCTCCACTCCCGCGCGCAACGGCCGTCGACACGAACGAAACAGCTGATCCGGCCGCCTATGCCCACACGCCTTGCCTCGGAAACCCCAACGCCGCCGCAAACACACAGAGCCAAACCACGCAAGCAAATAATTACCGCCTCTCTCGCACAACAACACACAGCCCGCCATCTCCGTCGCGATCGATACAAAGACACACAATAACAAACACAAACGAAGCAGCTCCACACACAGCCAGCCACATGACACGTTTCCTTTCCTTCTCCCCTCCCAGCCACATCACGTCGCTCAAACGGAAAGAAAGAAAGAAACAAACAAACAAACAAACAAACAAACAAACGAACAACACAGCGCACACACACGCAGCAACAACAACAACAACAACACAGACTCTTTCGCACTTTTCAACTTCCGAACAGTGTGGTGGCCCTGAAAAGGGCCGTTTTCTAGTCTCTCCCACCCACAAGCACGGCCGCGGGAAGGCCAGCGCCCGCTGCGACGCAGCCTAACCGCCGAAACCGTACAGGGTGCGCCCCTGCCTCTTCAGGGCGTACACCACGTCCATGGCCGTCACAGTCTTGCGCTTGGCGTGCTCAGTGTACGTCACCGCGTCGCGGATCACGTTCTCCAGGAACACCTTCAGCACCCCGCGGGTCTCCTCGTAGATCAGACCAGAGATGCGCTTCACGCCGCCCCTGCGAGCCAGGCGGCGGATGGCGGGCTTCGTGATGCCCTGGATGTTGTCGCGCAACACCTTGCGGTGCCGCTTGGCGCCACCCTTGCCGAGCCCCTTTCCTCCCTTGCCGCGGCCTGTCATCCTTCCTTCCTCGGGCAAAGCAAAACGTGCACAAACAGCAGCTGCAGCGGCTGGCGAGTCGGCTACGGTCTGCGCCCAGCGCGCCCGCCGCCCCCCTATATAGACTCTGGCCCGCCCTCCCCCCACCACGCGCAACCGAGGGCATATAAGCGCAGCACGGAGGCGCGCGGGCCCGTTGTCAAGGCAGCACCGGACGCCGCGCCGCACCTAACCTCCACGCACGCCGCTCCGCTACCGCCAACGCTACCGCCATGGCCCGCACAAAGCAAACGGCCCGCAAGTCCACCGGCGGAAAGGCGCCGCGCAAACAGCTCGCCACCAAGGCGGCGAGGAAGAGCGCGCCCGCCACCGGAGGCGTCAAGAAGCCCCACCGCTACAGGCCGGGCACCGTCGCCCTGCGAGAAATCAGGCGCTACCAGAAGAGCACAGAGCTGCTCATCCGCAAGCTGCCATTCCAGCGCCTAGTGCGCGAGATCGCCCAGGACTTCAAGACCGACCTGCGCTTCCAGAGCTCCGCAGTCATGGCCCTGCAGGAGGCCAGCGAGGCCTACCTCGTCGGCCTCTTCGAAGACACCAACCTGTGCGCAATCCACGCCAAGCGCGTCACCATCATGCCCAAGGACATCCAGCTCGCGCGCCGCATCCGCGGCGAGCGCGCCTAAACCGCGCCGCGGCACCGCACCGCACAAACAAAAACGGCCCTTTTCAGGGCCACTAACATCTCTCCGTCGCGAGCAAACTTTGTCGGTCGCCTGCCTCTCGCCCCGCAACCCAAAAACAAAAACCACCACTTCCCGTCCGTCCGCCACACACACCCGCTCACTCTGCCTGCCTGCTAGCAGCGCGCAACAATCACACATCATCCCTCCCCGGCGCTCAAAGCGCACAATACCCAACGGCCGACGTCACACCGCACGGGTGGCTGGCCGGCCGCCGCTTTCGTTTCGAAAACAAAAAAAACCCGCACTCCACTCCGACGGCCAACGGCCAGGCAGGCGCGCTCGCTCGCTCTACACGCCACCGAAATCCCCGCCGACTCCTTCCACATCTCAACGTGCCCCCCGTTGCAAAACATAACACACACAAAGAAACAAAACAAAGACCAGACACGACTAGACAAGACACACATCCGAGAAGAACGAACGCAGGCAAGCCAACCAACGTATTCAAACAAAACAACGTGACAGAAAACCAACCGTCGGCCGCCGCCACAAACACGGCGACAATCAACCACGACAACAACAACACCGCTTACCGCTACCGCCGCCCACACCCGCCACCGACCCCCGCAATCAAACCACCACGGCACGCAAACAGCATCCCCACGGGCATACAGACAGACACCCACACCAAACGCAACACGACAATCAAAACCTTCCCCGACGTGCTTTGATGGCCCTGAGAAGGGCCGTTTTGGGCCGCGCGTCTCTTGCGCGCCACTAGACGACGACGGGGGGTGGGGACGACGGGGTCAAGCGCCAAACCCTTCCTTTCCCATCTCTTTCTCCTCTACTCTACTCTACTTCTTCTTCTTGGGCGAAGCCTTCGCCTTAGACGGCGTCGTCGCCTTCTTCGGGCGCGGCGCCTTCGGCTTCTTCGTCGGAACCTTGGCGGCCTTCTTCGCCTTCGACGGCGACTTGGCCTTGGCCGGCTTGGCCGCAGCCGCCTTCTTCGCACCCGCGGGAGCGGCCGACGCCGCAGACGCCTTCTTGGCGGCGCCCGCCTTCCGACCGGTCGCCGCCTTCACGCCACCAGCCTTCTTTGCGCCGGCCGCACGGGCGCCCTTCTTCTCCTTGCTGGCCGGAGCGGCGCGCTTCTTCTTGGCACCGCCAGCACGAGCCTTGCCGCCCTCGGCCGCCCCCCCGCCGCCGGCGCCGGCAAGCTTGAACGAGCCGGACGCGCCCTTCCCCTTCGTCTGCACCAGCTCGCCCGCCACGACGGCCGACTTGAGGTACTTCTTGATAAACGGCGCCAGCTTCTCCGCGTCCAGCTTGTAGTGCGCGGCTATGTACTTCTTGATCGCCTGCAGCGACGACCCGCCGCGCTCCTTCAGACTCTTGATGGCGGCCGTCACCATCTCAGAGGTGCGCGGGTGCGCAGGCTTGGCGCGCGGCTTCTTCGCAGACGACGCAGACTTGGCCTTCTTCGTAGTGCCGGTGGCGGCGGGTGCCGCAGCAGTCTCGTTCGTAGCCGCCTGATCTGCCATTTCGACGACGCGCGTAACACACAGCGAGAGCGAGAGCGAGAGCGAGCGGGACGGCAGGCACGCAAGCACAGCACAGCACGGCAGAGCAGAGCAGAGAATCACAAGGGCCCAGCCAGTGTCGCGGGCGGGCGCGGACGGCCGAGAGAGCGGCCGCCACTCTGCGCGCCGCCGCGCCGCGCCTCCCGCGCTTGCTACCGCCCAACGTCCGACAGCCTGTGCGGAGCAGCCCCAAAGCTGCGCCACAACCGCCCGCGCCTTTCAAACCACCGAGGATGGGGCTACACACAGCCACACCACAGTCGCCAACCAGTCGCCACGGCAGCGCCGCAAACCACGGCCAAACTGCAGCTACCGCGCGCTACAGCCTGGGTCGGCCCGCCGAGAATCGCCGCCCCCGCCCAAATGCCGCCCCCACAGCCCCAGCCGACGACCCGCCACAATGGCCAAACCTTCGGCAAAACTCCCACACCGTCGCCGCGGCAGCCCGGCCAGCGCGGCCGGCGCCACAGCCACACAAGCCGAGGCGTGCGGCGATGACGGCCGTGCAAACGCGCCTCCGCCGCCCCATCGCCTTCCGTCGCCCTCCCGCCGTTTCCCGATCGGCCCGCAGCCGTCGGGCCACATCGCGCGCCGTCCTCCTCCTCTCGCCCGCCAACATTCACAGCCGTTTCTCAACAATTGCCCGCCGCAAACGGACGCCGCCTGCGCAACAGGCGCCGCCGCCCCTCGCCGCTTCCGACCCAACCCCTCGACCGAGGCAAACCGCAATCCGAATCTACAGACCAACCCAATCTGCCGTCAGCACACACGACAGCCGACCTTACACGTTGCGCGTTACACATTACGTTTACACGTCTAGGTTAGGTTCGGTTAGGTTAGGTGGACGTGGGTTAGGTTAAGGGGACTTGGGTTAGGTTAAGCGTCAAACTTAGGTTAAGCATTCAAACACGTCAGGCGTCAGAGGTTAGGTTAGGTTAGGTTACGTTAGGTTACGTTACACGTTAGGTTAAGGGGTCAGTGCTAGGTTAAGAAGCGTCAAACGTAGGTTAAAAAAGCGTTCAAAACGTGAGGCGTGAGCCGCCGGACAGCTTACCTTACGTAGACGTTTGGGGCTCACAGGCTGAGCTCACCTCACCACACCACAGGTTAGGTTCGGTTCGGTTCGCTCGGCTCAGCGTAAAGCGCCGAGGTCAGGGTTACGTTCGTTCACCTTCGGGCGCCACACTTTCGGTTGAAAGGTCGCGACGGGACGACGTCGGCAGGCACCGCCGCAAACGGACAAAAACGTACAGACGACGTCGAAAACCGCCGACAGACGGGGGAGCAGCACGACCACGACCAGATACCGAGCGCGAACGAGACGCACGCGAACCACCCCCACCGGCCAAAGGGCACCACACAACAACCCAGAGCACCACGTGTCGACACCACAGCAACCCGCCGCTCACGCGACATGGCTGGCACCGAAGGGCAACCGCCCGCAACTGCGCTTTCCGCGCCGGCCCGGATGCACGTCGTGCTACAACAACACCACTACCGTACACAGCCGCTGTTCACAACATCACTATCATGCGCGCCCGCGGCTCGCCGCCGTCGCAGTCGCAGCCCCAACGCCAGCACTTTTGCACCACCATTCACACGCACCGCAACACAGCTCGCCGACACAGCCGAACAAAACAAACACCACACAACAACAGCAACAACGCCGCCGCCTCTACTCGTGCCGGCGACCCACCCCGCCGATGGCGCACCTTTCGCCAGCCGGCAATCGACACACACGCACGCACCCACCCACCCCCCGGGGCCCAGTGCAAAAAAAAACACACAAAAACAAAAACAAAAAAAAAACAACACAAACGACACGGGAAGCGCACACCGCCACTTCGCGCGCACGCCACCAACCAGTCGTCGTCTCAAAATAACAAACACAAACAAAATAAACTAACAACTAGGGCAACACAAAACAAAAACGCCTCGCACGAACCGCCCACAAAAAGGACAAGCACACGCACAGCCTCTGCTGACGACCACGACGCAGCGGCACGCTGCTCCTGTCCCGCGCCCCGCGCCCCGCGCCCCACTCGATTCACAACTCACGCGACACCGTCAACGACGGGCTCGCTTCCCGCAACCTACCACCTTTCCGCCACGACGCACAGCCCCAGCCCCACCCGACCCGACGACGCCCGTGGCAACGACTGCACTTTCACCACCGCCTCCCCCTTCCCCCCCAAAACACACACACACACACAGCCAGCCAAAAACGCACTCGCGACCCACACATGCACGTGCATCGGCACACGCCAACCAGTCAACGTCGACAACCACACGCAAGGCTCGAAACGAAACCGGCGTCCTTCCACGTTGCCATCAAGCTACCTACACGACACAAGACACAAGGAACAAACACAACAGCCGGCCCCACTAATTCCCACTCTCACGCCGCAAAAAGCACACCGAAACCGCCAAACGCACGCACATTCCCCTTCGCACTGACACCGACCGGCTCGCTACCACACACCTCTCGGCAGCCGTTTCACGCCAATTCGCCACACCGCCCACACAGTCGACAAGCGCCCGCCCTGTACGGCACACGCAACGACGCAGCGCAGCAAAGGGCGCCCGCAACACATACCTCTCCTCTCTCTCCCTCTCCGCCGCCCGACGCGCCAACCGCCACGCCACACCGCCAGCCACTCGCAAATTGTGCACTGCCACCAGCCACACGTCCAACACGCCGCGCCGCCTCCGGCCACCCGCCAGGGGGCGCTCACGTCCGCGACAACAGCGCGGCCCGCCGGGCCGAACCGAACCGAACCGAGCCGCCGCTGCTCTGCACTCGGCACGGCCACACCCTGCTGCAGACCGGGCTCGTCTCTCTGTACGCGTCTGCCTGCGCATCAACACAACACGACCTTTTTTTTTTTTTTCTCTCTACCGCCATCCCTTCTTCTCGCGTTTTACTCGTTGTTGCAGCAGCGGCGCACACCTACACATCCACAGCCCCAGCCGAGCCGAGCCGGCCTCACCTCAGGGCCCGCCGCCAGCGTCTCCTCCTCGGGCACAGGTGCGGTGCTGTGGCCGCCCATCCAACCGCATTGCTGGCCGTCCAGCCGCCAGGCGTTCCCACTGCCGCGAGCCACGCCGCGCACCGACCCTGCTGCAGAAAACGAAGCATAGCCAGAGACCGACCGATACACAAAGCAAGCCGTCGCCTCGCCTCTTGTCCTTCCTGCCTTCCTTTCGCCCCCCCCCCCCCTCCTTTTTTTTTTTTATTTTGTTTTCTTCTTTCTTTCTTTCTTTGGCCCTCTCTCCTTCCCGCCCCATGGCGGTTACGGCACCGCCTGCAGCGGCAGATTTTTTGCGCCCACACGCCTACTCCTACCACCATTAACCTTGCCCTGCCCATCAACGTCGCAGTCGAACCGACGCTTGCCAACACACTGCCCACGTTCCTTTCTCTTTTCGGCCTACGCCCATTACGCGCCGCCGCCACAGCACCTTCCCTTCCCACAACACACCGACGTCATCACACGCACCCACAAACAGGGGCCACGACCGTGTTCCTCGCCCACTCCCATCCCGCACGGTACGCACATTCCCAACTACTACCGCGCACCCTCCCTTTCCAATCTGTGTGTCTCTGTGTCTGTGTCCTGTGTCCTGTCCGCGCGTGACGCCTCTCAACATCCGCCGTCCCCCGTCCCGTTTTCGCCCCCATGCCGTCGTCGCGCCGCCTCCTCCCCGTCCACCGCCGCCCCTGTCCGCCCCGCACCACACCATACACCGCTGCTTGTCCCGGCCGTTGCCACCAAAGGCGCCGACCGCAAACGCGCCACGCCGCAGCCCCCGTGCGTCTCGCTCGCTTGCATCTCCGTGCCGACGCTGCCTCTCTTCCCGCTCGCACTCGACCTCGACAACACAGTCTTTGGCTCCGCCACTGCGTGTTCCGGTGGTACGCACGCTGCAACACGTATGTATTCGTTACCAGAGCGATGGCGAGGCATGACAGCATCTCTGTCTGACCAGAGAGTTATTTATCGTTGCTAGTCGGCGCTTGGACCGCGCCAGACGACAGTAGTGGCACGCACCGGGTCGCCAGGAACAGTTGTTATATATATTGTAGCGCGAGTCGGGAGAGGTAGTAGTCGGTCGACAGTAGTAGCGGGTGGACGGTTGTACTGAGCGGGCGTCGGCGGCGTGCTCTGCTCGTCTCGCGACTCTGGTCACGGTTCGGGACGATGTATAGTATATTGTGTTATAATCAAAAGGTAGTGTGAAGCTGCATTGCGCAAATCTGATAACGTATGTTCATTGTACTTATTTTGTTCAACAACAAAAGCCCCACTATTACTTTTTTCTAAAGCAACTTTTGTCTTTTAACGAAAAACATTCACTTTTTAAAGACTACTTCCTATGGCATTTCCCTCCAAGGAGTGCAATTAATTACCAGCCAGCACTCATTCATTGCACACAGCTGTGTAAGGGGTATCTACAATTGAGGAGCGGATATAAATGCAACTTTTTTGTTTTTTTTTTTTTTTTTGTGTGTTGTAACCTCCCCGCAAAATTTAAAATAATGGACAATGTTATTTACGGATGCTAATGGACATTGCGCTAATTGTAACCTCGCCCACAATGAGAGGTATTGAAAATGGCAACAAAAATGTGAAATTCGCAATCCGACTCAAATATAAATTCTTCACAACATTTAAAGTCCGTTCAGTGACAAGAAACTTCAATTGAGCCGAAATATCGGTCTTTGGCCCTGTGCAAAACAATCAGAATTAAAGTCTTACCTCAGAATAAATGGATGTCACATTTCTGCTCTTGTTGTTGCGCAGCGCTTGGAGGAACTGCATTGCAAATAATAATATTCTCTTTTTTTGTGATTTTAGTGAAATTTTTCTTCAAAGAAGTGGAATGAAATGGGAAGTGCAACGAACTCTTTAGTTCAATAAAACATTACATTTTTGAAAAATGCTTTTGAAATAAAAATTATTTTTGGGGAACTTGTTGGAGAATTAATTACAATAAATATAATTTTTCATTATCTAATGATTATATTAATTAACAGTATACCTCCTTCACCATCTTGACCAGTGTTGCCGACCGCCTACATCACACAACCGCACTCGGCTGCTACTACTGACCGACCGCTCTGCATGACGACTATTAGCGTACTGCACGCGACGACTACTGACAGAGTACAGCCCTCAACTAGACAGAGCTACAGACTCGCAACGACTGACTGACTGACTGACTGACTGACTGACTGACTGAGAACCGCTCGCAACACTCGCGCGGTCCAGCGCAAACTCTCTGGTCACAGATGCTACAATGTCTCGCCATCGCTGCTATGTTACATACGTGTTTCAGTGTCTTTTTCATTGGGGTAACGATCTTTGGCTCTTTTTATTCTGAATACAGGGCCAAAGGTCAACGCTGCTGCCCTTATACAATTTATCAGGTTCCATTATGTCTGTTGCAATGTTACATACGGTTCATTCTTTCATTAATATTATCGTTGGGTTTGTTTTGTAGGGACGTTAACATTCTGGCACATTTTTATTATCATCGGACTCTCTGCTATTTGTGCAGGGAGGTTATACCTGGGTCCATTTCCATTTCCATTTCCATTTACATTTTAATATTGATAGACTTTTTGTTTTCTTTTTTTGTTTCTTGTTGTTTTTCCTTCTTTTTTCTTGTTGTTTTTTTTTCTTTCTTTTTTTTTGTTTTGTTTTGTTTTTCCCGCTCTCACCACCACCGCCGCATCACGCCTTCCGTTTTCTTCTTGGTTTCTTTTCTGTTCTTCAACTGCTTCAACATCACCGCGCCCCATTTCCACACCACAGCCATCAGCCTCCAAGACGGGCAGGCGCAGTGTGCCATTTCCGGCGCACAAGCACACCCGTACGGTACTCTCCTCGCCCCCACGCCACCAACAACACAGCGACCACGCGGCTTTCAGGCATGGCATGGCACGGCACGGCACGGCACCGGCGAAATGCGCCGCCCCCGCCCCTCCGCGCATCCGTCCGTCTCGCCACGTTCACTGACAGCCGCGTCTGCGGCTACACCACGACAACCACAACACAACACCGCTCCCCTCCCTGGCAACTCATTGTTTTTCTCCTCCTCTTTTGCACAAACCACAACGCCGAGCACAGGCGCAAGCCACCCACACCGCGCCCCTCCCCGTCCCGTCTTTGGCCGCCGCTCCTCGTTTCCTCGTTTGCCCCCTCCCATCTCCCGAAATGCCATGCCAGCAGCGTTACGCATGCCCCTCCCCTGTCCACACAACACTACCGCCAAACGAACAGCCTTCCGGGCCACATGCAGGGCACGCCCACCTCCAAACACTGCCAATTCACGGACGCACGCACGCACACACACACACACACACACACACACACACACACACACACACACACACACACTTTCCCGACACCTTTCTGTACGGAGGGTGCGTCATCTCGACCGTGACAGAGTGACGCCAACTATCGACGATCCATTTCCCCCCACTGGTAAAACACGTCCACTAACACCTACATACATCATTCAAGTACACAGACAATAGCATACACACAATGGGAGGGCACACGAACATGGACGGCACGGCACTGTCACACACTCTTCCTCAGAACCAACCATACCAACAAACGTTACGTACAACCGGGAAAGCGAAAGCGAAAGCAAAAGCAAAAAGCAAAGGCCAATGCAGCCGTCAAAGGTAACGTTCACCACGGCAGACACTTGCAGCCGCGCCGCCGTTAAACGCATTTCAGTGCGGCTCCAATACGCCTCCGACACGGGAACGTTCCGTTGCTCTACGAATGCGTTTCTCCCCTTTTTCCCTTCCTCTCTCTTTTGCCCCCCCCCCCTCTGTCCTTTCCTCCTGCACTCTTGCCTCCTTCCTCACGTTCTGCCCAGACATTCGACCGATCAAAGTCAACCTGTCGTTACCGTTCTCAGCGCGACGGTGTACAACAGTATGACGGGTGTGCCCACGACTTCGGTTCAGTTGCGTGACGCCGGTCTATCGCGCCGATCGACAGTTACTCAGGGGGGCGACGGATCGGACCACGTCACCGACACACAAAACACTTTCAAACAAACAAATACATACCGGATGGACACAGACAAACACGTGTACAGACATTCGCCAAAAACGGCCGCCGCCGCCGCCGCCGTCGTCTAGCGTCGCGCTTACTGTACTGCACTGGACACGCGTGCATCTTGAATGACGACATCGGTGTGCGTGCGTCGTACGCAATCAGTCAGACACGGCTATCAAAAATCAGAGTCGAATGGTACATCATCGTGCGTGTCGCCGTACACGTACAGTACAATGCAACAACAATGCGTCTTCATGGCACGTTCATTTCAACGTCACTCACACACCTCCACGCTGCAGTTACGTCGCACCATTGTCAAACTCGGCGTACAGCAAAGGGAATAGTGGGCGGCAAACAAAAACCACAAAAAAAAAACAACATTTCACATTTCACCCTCGCCATGTATGATGTGCAAAAAACAAACCCGCAAACGGCCGTCGTTACGGTGACACAAAAGTCGGCGATCGCACTGTCCCCCCTCGCAGACAGGTAACACACACACCAACAACACCAAATGGGTCAAAAACCACGCCAACGAGGCGTGCCACCATTCCACGCCACGGCGACCAACCTCGTGGCCGTACCCCGCGCAACACGCTTTGACGCGCCCCCCCACCCACAATCAAAATGCACACATACATCACAGCCGTCCACACAAACAACAACAACAATTCCGCCCTTCCCGCAAAAGGCAAGTTGGTGGCCCTGAAAAGGGCCGTTTTGCCGCTCTCGCAACGGAGGAGCATTCTCTCTCCATCCTTCCTTCCGTTCCAGAGCCACCTCCTTACTTGGAGCTCGTGTACTTGGTCACCGCCTTCGTGCCCTCGCTCACGGCGTGCTTGGCCAGCTCGCCAGGCAGCAACAGCCGCACAGCGGTCTGGATCTCGCGGGACGTGATGGTCGAGCGCTTGTTGTAGTGCGCCAGGCGAGAAGCCTCGGCCGCAATGCGCTCGAAAATGTCGTTCACGAAGCTGTTCATGATGCTCATCGCCTTCGACGAGATGCCCGTGTCAGGGTGCACCTGCTTCAGCACCTTGTAGATGTAGATGGCATAGCTCTCCTTCCTCTTGCGCTTCTTCTTCTTGTCGCCCTTCGAAATGTTCTTCTGCGCCTTGCCAGCCTTCTTGGCGGCCTTCCCGCTAGTCTTGGGCGGCATCTCGAACCAACGTACGGCGGCAGCAGCAACACCAGTAGCAAGCGCTCCGCTCTAGTCAGCGTCTCCCCACACAGTGGCACCCGCCGCCAGCCGCCGCCGCACCTTTACCAGCTCGCCCTGTTGCGGCCGCCGACCAATGGGGCGCGCGCGCAACCGGCCGCCGCACCCGAGCCCATAAAGCACCCCCACCCCGGCTGCGCCGGCACGCACTCCGCTGCTCGACTCGCTGCCGCTCGCACCGGTCGTTTTCGTTTCCTTCTCGTGTGCACCGTCGCTAGCCCATCGCCATGTCCGGACGCGGAAAGGGAGGCAAAGTCAAGGGCAAGTCAAAGTCCCGCTCAAGCAGGGCTGGGCTCCAGTTCCCGGTCGGCAGAATCCACCGCCTCCTGCGCAAGGGAAACTACGCAGAGCGCGTCGGCGCCGGGGCGCCCGTCTACCTCGCCGCCGTCATGGAGTACCTCGCGGCTGAGGTGCTCGAGCTGGCCGGAAACGCGGCCCGCGACAACAAGAAGACGCGCATCATCCCGCGCCACCTGCAGCTTGCCATCCGCAACGACGAGGAGCTCAACAAGCTCCTGTCGGGCGTCACCATCGCACAGGGTGGTGTCCTACCCAACATCCAGGCCGTCCTGCTGCCAAAGAAGACCGAGAAGAAGGCCTAAAGGAGGCCAGGCAATCGCAGCGCCGCGTGCTCCCCTGCACGCAACGCGCTTTGCCGGCTCGGCTCGGCCCGGCCCACAACAATCGGCCCTTTTCAGGGCCACCACACAAACCTACGTCCAAAGCAAAATTTCAGTCGTCCTCGCCGCACCTTGTTTTGTTTCAACTTTGCACTTTCACAGCACAGCCGCCGCCGGCGCACGTCCGCCATCTTGTCGTCCACACAGCCCGCACACACACACACACACACACACACACACACACACACACATTTTGCACGGTCGCAGAGTCGCCTTCCAAACGACAACGGCAGCAATAATGACCATTGTTAAAGGGAGGCGTGTCGACACACCGCCCTCCACTCCCGCGCGCAACGGCCGTCGACACGAACGAAACAGCTGATCCGGCCGCCTATGCCCACACGCCTTGCCTCGGAAACCCCAACGCCGCCGCAAACACACAGAGCCAAACCACGCAAGCAAATAATTACCGCCTCTCTCGCACAACAACACACAGCCCGCCATCTCCGTCGCGATCGATACAAAGACACACAATAACAAACACAAACGAAGCAGCTCCACACACAGCCAGCCACATGACACGTTTCCTTTCCTTCTCCCCTCCCAGCCACATCACGTCGCTCAAACGGAAAGAAAGAAAGAAACAAACAAACAAACAAACAAACAAACAAACGAACAACACAGCGCACACACACGCAGCAACAACAACAACAACAACACAGACTCTTTCGCACTTTTCAACTTCCGAACAGTGTGGTGGCCCTGAAAAGGGCCGTTTTCTAGTCTCTCCCACCCACAAGCACGGCCGCGGGAAGGCCAGCGCCCGCTGCGACGCAGCCTAACCGCCGAAACCGTACAGGGTGCGCCCCTGCCTCTTCAGGGCGTACACCACGTCCATGGCCGTCACAGTCTTGCGCTTGGCGTGCTCAGTGTACGTCACCGCGTCGCGGATCACGTTCTCCAGGAACACCTTCAGCACCCCGCGGGTCTCCTCGTAGATCAGACCAGAGATGCGCTTCACGCCGCCCCTGCGAGCCAGGCGGCGGATGGCGGGCTTCGTGATGCCCTGGATGTTGTCGCGCAACACCTTGCGGTGCCGCTTGGCGCCACCCTTGCCGAGCCCCTTTCCTCCCTTGCCGCGGCCTGTCATCCTTCCTTCCTCGGGCAAAGCAAAACGTGCACAAACAGCAGCTGCAGCGGCTGGCGAGTCGGCTACGGTCTGCGCCCAGCGCGCCCGCCGCCCCCCTATATAGACTCTGGCCCGCCCTCCCCCCACCACGCGCAACCGAGGGCATATAAGCGCAGCACGGAGGCGCGCGGGCCCGTTGTCAAGGCAGCACCGGACGCCGCGCCGCACCTAACCTCCACGCACGCCGCTCCGCTACCGCCAACGCTACCGCCATGGCCCGCACAAAGCAAACGGCCCGCAAGTCCACCGGCGGAAAGGCGCCGCGCAAACAGCTCGCCACCAAGGCGGCGAGGAAGAGCGCGCCCGCCACCGGAGGCGTCAAGAAGCCCCACCGCTACAGGCCGGGCACCGTCGCCCTGCGAGAAATCAGGCGCTACCAGAAGAGCACAGAGCTGCTCATCCGCAAGCTGCCATTCCAGCGCCTAGTGCGCGAGATCGCCCAGGACTTCAAGACCGACCTGCGCTTCCAGAGCTCCGCAGTCATGGCCCTGCAGGAGGCCAGCGAGGCCTACCTCGTCGGCCTCTTCGAAGACACCAACCTGTGCGCAATCCACGCCAAGCGCGTCACCATCATGCCCAAGGACATCCAGCTCGCGCGCCGCATCCGCGGCGAGCGCGCCTAAACCGCGCCGCGGCACCGCACCGCACAAACAAAAACGGCCCTTTTCAGGGCCACTAACATCTCTCCGTCGCGAGCAAACTTTGTCGGTCGCCTGCCTCTCGCCCCGCAACCCAAAAACAAAAACCACCACTTCCCGTCCGTCCGCCACACACACCCGCTCACTCTGCCTGCCTGCTAGCAGCGCGCAACAATCACACATCATCCCTCCCCGGCGCTCAAAGCGCACAATACCCAACGGCCGACGTCACACCGCACGGGTGGCTGGCCGGCCGCCGCTTTCGTTTCGAAAACAAAAAAAACCCGCACTCCACTCCGACGGCCAACGGCCAGGCAGGCGCGCTCGCTCGCTCTACACGCCACCGAAATCCCCGCCGACTCCTTCCACATCTCAACGTGCCCCCCGTTGCAAAACATAACACACACAAAGAAACAAAACAAAGACCAGACACGACTAGACAAGACACACATCCGAGAAGAACGAACGCAGGCAAGCCAACCAACGTATTCAAACAAAACAACGTGACAGAAAACCAACCGTCGGCCGCCGCCACAAACACGGCGACAATCAACCACGACAACAACAACACCGCTTACCGCTACCGCCGCCCACACCCGCCACCGACCCCCGCAATCAAACCACCACGGCACGCAAACAGCATCCCCACGGGCATACAGACAGACACCCACACCAAACGCAACACGACAATCAAAACCTTCCCCGACGTGCTTTGATGGCCCTGAGAAGGGCCGTTTTGGGCCGCGCGTCTCTTGCGCGCCACTAGACGACGACGGGGGGTGGGGACGACGGGGTCAAGCGCCAAACCCTTCCTTTCCCATCTCTTTCTCCTCTACTCTACTCTACTTCTTCTTCTTGGGCGAAGCCTTCGCCTTAGACGGCGTCGTCGCCTTCTTCGGGCGCGGCGCCTTCGGCTTCTTCGTCGGAACCTTGGCGGCCTTCTTCGCCTTCGACGGCGACTTGGCCTTGGCCGGCTTGGCCGCAGCCGCCTTCTTCGCACCCGCGGGAGCGGCCGACGCCGCAGACGCCTTCTTGGCGGCGCCCGCCTTCCGACCGGTCGCCGCCTTCACGCCACCAGCCTTCTTTGCGCCGGCCGCACGGGCGCCCTTCTTCTCCTTGCTGGCCGGAGCGGCGCGCTTCTTCTTGGCACCGCCAGCACGAGCCTTGCCGCCCTCGGCCGCCCCCCCGCCGCCGGCGCCGGCAAGCTTGAACGAGCCGGACGCGCCCTTCCCCTTCGTCTGCACCAGCTCGCCCGCCACGACGGCCGACTTGAGGTACTTCTTGATAAACGGCGCCAGCTTCTCCGCGTCCAGCTTGTAGTGCGCGGCTATGTACTTCTTGATCGCCTGCAGCGACGACCCGCCGCGCTCCTTCAGACTCTTGATGGCGGCCGTCACCATCTCAGAGGTGCGCGGGTGCGCAGGCTTGGCGCGCGGCTTCTTCGCAGACGACGCAGACTTGGCCTTCTTCGTAGTGCCGGTGGCGGCGGGTGCCGCAGCAGTCTCGTTCGTAGCCGCCTGATCTGCCATTTCGACGACGCGCGTAACACACAGCGAGAGCGAGAGCGAGAGCGAGCGGGACGGCAGGCACGCAAGCACAGCACAGCACGGCAGAGCAGAGCAGAGAATGAGATGCTCAGGTTGTTATAGTGTACCGAAGTTCCACTGGGCTGTGCCCGTCTGACTTCAAGTTATGCGCTTGGGGATTTATGAAAGTGAGGTATTGTGCTATGTGCGTGTTTTTATGTAAATGTTTGTTCTGTGTGTGGGTAAGTGTTCTCTAAATGTCTCTAAATTGACGGGTGAGTGTTAGTTTTGGGCGCTTATGTTGAAAATCGGGGTGTTCGCGACCTAAATTTTGTATGAGGTTGTGGGGCGATGTTTGTGCTTTCTCATATAGTTTGGCGGACTTCTCCTTTATGAGGGAGTATATGGTTGGGTGGCCTAAAAATTCTCTAATTTGTGTGTTTCGGACGTATCTGTCAGCGCCTGTGATGACTCGGAAGGTTTTGTTTTGGAGTCGCTGTAATCGTGCCAGCGTGGTGTCTGACGCCATCGACCATACTTCCGATCCATACAAGATGGCCGGTAGCATGAGCTGGCGCCAGAGAAGCATTTTGCAGCTTAGGGTGAGGCCGTCACCCTTTAGGAGGGGGTATAGCTGCGACAGGAGGGCGCAGCCTTTGTTGGCAGTTTTGTGGACGTGTTGTTGCCACGTAAGACGCCTGTCTATTTCGAGCCCTAAGTATGTAATACGGTTACGCCAGGCTAGGTCCCGACCACCAATGGTGAGTTGTTGGTCTGGGAGTTTCAGCCTGGTCGTAAAGTATATTGCTTGGGATTTCTCGGGGTTAATCTTGATTTTCCAAATGTTGCACCACTGAGTGATGACGTCGAGGTGTTCTTGTAGCTTGCGTCGTATGAATGCAAGGTTACGACAGCTCCTGAAGATTGCTGTATCGTCGGCGTAGAGAGCAATCCCTCCGCCGACCTGCTTGGGTATGTCGTTAGTGTAGACTGAGTATAGAACGGGACCCAAGACCGAACCCTGCGGTACTCCGGCCGCAATCGGTCGTGTCTGGCTCGATCTCGATCCACTTCTTACGAAGAATTGACGCTCCGCAAGAAATGAATCAATGATTTGTATTAGATGTCCTGGGCACCCTATTTGGTCTAGTTTATATATTAGGCCATCGTGCCAGACGCGGTCAAATGCCTTCTCTATATCCAGGAACACTGCTCCTGTAGATTCTCTCTTTGCCCTGGCCAGGCAAATGTGCTCTACCAAGCGCAGGCATTGTTGGGTTGTGGAGTGTTCAGAGCGGAATCCAAACTGCTCGGGCATCAGGATGTTGTGTGCAGTAAGGAAGTGTTGAAGGGGTGAGAGGATGAGCAGCTCGAGTATTTTACTCATGCCATTTAGTAGGGAGATAGGTCTATAGCTTTCTGGAAGGAGCAGGTTTTTATTAGGTTTGGGGAGGGTGATTACTTTCGCAGTTTTCCACACTGAGGGGAAGTAGGTGAGCTTTAGGCAAGCGTTGAAGACGCTTGCCAGAAATGTTATGGCAGGAGGTGGAAGGTGCTTTAGGAGTGGGCTGCGGATGCGGTCAGGGCCAGGAGCTTTGTGGTTTCCCTGACGCTTGATAAGTGCGCATATTGTCGGCTCGTTTACGGGCACGAATTCTGTATTTGGGCGCGTATTTCTAATCTGAGTCACTCGTCCGACGACTAATCTTTCCTGCCTTTCACTCTCGTCATCGTCGATGACGTGAGTTCGGAATTGTGACTCTAGTGATTGTGCCATTATTTCCGCCTTATCGTGATCTTCGTACACTAGACCGTTCACGCCGTGGAGTGGCCTGTTCTCTCTGGTGGGGGTTTTCCGCTGCCGGGCTATTCGCCAGATCTTGCGTTTGCTGCTCTCTGTTTCGGCGGTTTGTAATATCTCCTCCCAGCAGCGGCTCCTGTGCTCCTGCAGTCGGAGTTTCACATGATCCTCCAGTCGCCGCAGCCGGCGGCGGTCAGCTGGGTCGCGGTGACGCTGCCACAGCTTACGCAACCTGCGTTTGGCGACTATGAGGTCCCAGATGTCAGGGGGCAGGTCCCTGGCGCCAGGCTCTGTGGTGAGCCTGACGCTTGTAGCGCGAGCACAGGCGTGGAGGGCGTCTGTGAAGTTGGTGATTGCTTCGTCTATCTCTTCTTTTGTTTCCATCTGTGGGATTTCCTCCACGTGCTCACCCACCAGGTATTTGTATCGGTCCCAATTTGTTATTACTTCTGTTTTTGCCATCCTCCCGGCTTCGTCTTCGACACTGGCTATGTCCAGAACGACCGGGTTGTGGTCAGAGTTCAGCTCGTAGTGCACAGTGACTGTCGCGTCGAGAGCAAAGTTTTTAACGACAAAAATATCCAGGATATCCGGGTTTTTTGTCGGGTCCGCAGGGATATGCGTAGGCTCGTCGGGTGCGATGACGCTGAGGGCGGCACGCCTCTCGACGAGTCCATGCAATCTCACACCACTTCTGTTCTCGGCGCGGCAGCCAAAGGCCGCATGTTTCGAGTTTAGGTCCCCTCCCATAATCACACGAGCGCCAGTACCCAGCAGAGCCTGAAGGTCCTGTGTCAGTATGGTGGTGCCCGGGGGGTGATAGGTGGAGATGATGGTGTATGGTATGTTTTGAATTTTTATTTCTATACCGGCTGCCTCGATGCTGGGTGTCTGCGGTAGGTCCACCGTGCGGAAACACCTTCTGCCTTTTACAAGGACCGCTACTCCGCCGCGCTCGCGGCCTACGCGGTCTACTCTATGGATGGAGTAATTTCTCACAGAAAAGCGGTCCTTGGGCTTAAGGTGGGTTTCCGTCAGGCACACAACGTCGATCGCATACCGGTCTAGAAACTCCTCTAGGATATGTTTTTGTGTTTTTACGCCATTGGCGTTAAAATTTAAAATGGTGAACTTCCTGGATCTAGGGGGATCCATTAAAAGCGTCGAATAATGAAATTGCTCCCTCTGCGAGGGCCATGAATTTACTTAGGCCATCAGGCGCCGCCCGCACGCGCGCCATGGTGTCCCTAATTGTAAACATGATGTTTGTCAGGCTGAAGCCCGCAAACAGTTGGCGCAGCTCGTCAAAGACGCCGAGCGGCGTCCCTGGCTGCTGGCCAGCAGCCGACTGAGGCGGCGCGGCAGCTGCGGGCGCCTCAGTGCGCTGGTGACGTGGAGGGGGAGGCCAGGCGGCAGCTGCCGTCGGGGCGCGTGGTGGGGGAAGCGAGGGAAAGGCATCTCGCCCCGGCACAGTCGCTCTGCGGCTGCTGGCGGAGGCAGAGCTAGCTGCCTGCGCGTTGGCCGCAGATGTTAGCGGCGGCGTCGTGGAGGCGGAAGCGCCTCGAGACAGGGCAGCACCGTTTACCGACCGAGGGGGGCGGGTGGACATCAACTGTATTCGTGTGGGGCATCGGCTGTAGTTCGCCGGGTGATCGCCCCCACATAGGGCGCATTTTGCCGGGGTTGCACGGCTCTTCTTACATGTGTTTGTCAAGTGTGGGCCGGCACACTTGACACACTTTGGAGGATGGTGACACTGCTCTGCAGAGTGGAACAACTGCTGGCATTGGTGGCACTGGACAGGACCTTCAGGTTGGCGATACCTCTCTACCGTAACCTTGCAGTTCATGAACAGCTCGATTTTTAGGAGTTCTCTATTTCTCTCGTCTGGGTGTAATATTACTTTGAAGGAAGCTCTCTTCCTGCGCCCCTCTCCCGGGTTGCTCGGGTCAGATGCCTTGGTCTCCTGTTTGACCTCGATAACCCTGAAGTGACGCGCAAGGAGAAGCTCCTTTATCTCCGCGGGATCAGTGTCACTGGGGAGACCTTTGATCACCGCCTTGTACGCGTTTTTCTCAGTGACCGGGTAAGTGTGGTAGGGTATTTTCTTCTGCGTGAAATAGGCAGTAAGAAATCTGTAGTCGGGCAGGGTTGACGGTTGAAATTTTACGGAGGACCCCCTGCATGAGGTATTTAGTCCTCCTTTTAGTTGAGGGGCGACCTCCTTTATGATTTTCATCGTACCGTTTACGATTGTGGCAAGGATTGGGGGCACCTTTTCCCGTTTCGGCCTCGATTGCGTTTGCGCGCCCGAGGTCGAGGGACGGGTAGGCATTGTTTCGGTCATTTCCGCTCCGTCGGTGTCAATCGGGGCGAAACTATTTGATGTTGGTATATTTGCGATGACAGCTTCACCCCCTACTTCCATGTCATCACTCCCAGGTTGCTCTGTTTCCTCAGCGAGCCGGCTTGGGGCCGGACGCTTAGGCGCTGGCATTACGTCCGAGTCTTGTACGCGTGTTTTTGCTTTGCTAATGGCTGAAGTTGGTTGGCCGCGGGTACCCAGTGACTGGGTGCCGCAGCGGACTGGGGCTTTGGGCTTACCCAAGATGACTGTGTCAGCGGAACTTGAAGTCTGACATTTACTGCCCAGGGGCACTGGTTGTTCGTTCGTTGGCACCGTTAGGTATCCCCGAACAGCGCCAGCCCTACCATTGACTGCACGCGGGTTACCGGGTAGTACCACGGACCCTGGCGCAGGAATTTCCCTACTCTTGGAGGAGCAGGGAGGATGCCCTGCGGCAGTATCTGGATGATTCACGTCTGAGGCAGATCAGACGACCGGTGAACTAGAAAGCCACGGCCCTCGCCGCCACCGCGCTGCCAGTAGACCGGCAGCCGCTGCACGACAAAGGGACCACGTAAGCGTCCTACCACGACAAATTTGCGGCGCAATCGCTAAGCGTGCGCACCCACACACGACAATTTTTGCTTGCGTTGTGCACGCACAACGCACACGACAAATTTTGCTGTGCTACGGCTAGCGTAGCGCTCCCAAGGGATCTCCCAGCAGCGCGCGGCAGTATAGCGTCCGCTCACGGCCGATCCACCCCCTCGAATGGGCAGAGAATCACAAGGGCCCAGCCAGTGTCGCGGGCGGGCGCGGACGGCCGAGAGAGCGGCCGCCACTCTGCGCGCCGCCGCGCCGCGCCTCCCGCGCTTGCTACCGCCCAACGTCCGACAGCCTGTGCGGAGCAGCCCCAAAGCTGCGCCACAACCGCCCGCGCCTTTCAAACCACCGAGGATGGGGCTACACACAGCCACACCACAGTCGCCAACCAGTCGCCACGGCAGCGCCGCAAACCACGGCCAAACTGCAGCTACCGCGCGCTACAGCCTGGGTCGGCCCGCCGAGAATCGCCGCCCCCGCCCAAATGCCGCCCCCACAGCCCCAGCCGACGACCCGCCACAATGGCCAAACCTTCGGCAAAACTCCCACACCGTCGCCGCGGCAGCCCGGCCAGCGCGGCCGGCGCCACAGCCACACAAGCCGAGGCGTGCGGCGATGACGGCCGTGCAAACGCGCCTCCGCCGCCCCATCGCCTTCCGTCGCCCTCCCGCCGTTTCCCGATCGGCCCGCAGCCGTCGGGCCACATCGCGCGCCGTCCTCCTCCTCTCGCCCGCCAACATTCACAGCCGTTTCTCAACAATTGCCCGCCGCAAACGGACGCCGCCTGCGCAACAGGCGCCGCCGCCCCTCGCCGCTTCCGACCCAACCCCTCGACCGAGGCAAACCGCAATCCGAATCTACAGACCAACCCAATCTGCCGTCAGCACACACGACAGCCGACCTTACACGTTGCGCGTTACACATTACGTTTACACGTCTAGGTTAGGTTCGGTTAGGTTAGGTGGACGTGGGTTAGGTTAAGGGGACTTGGGTTAGGTTAAGCGTCAAACTTAGGTTAAGCATTCAAACACGTCAGGCGTCAGAGGTTAGGTTAGGTTAGGTTACGTTAGGTTACGTTACACGTTAGGTTAAGGGGTCAGTGCTAGGTTAAGAAGCGTCAAACGTAGGTTAAAAAAGCGTTCAAAACGTGAGGCGTGAGCCGCCGGACAGCTTACCTTACGTAGACGTTTGGGGCTCACAGGCTGAGCTCACCTCACCACACCACAGGTTAGGTTCGGTTCGGTTCGCTCGGCTCAGCGTAAAGCGCCGAGGTCAGGGTTACGTTCGTTCACCTTCGGGCGCCACACTTTCGGTTGAAAGGTCGCGACGGGACGACGTCGGCAGGCACCGCCGCAAACGGACAAAAACGTACAGACGACGTCGAAAACCGCCGACAGACGGGGGAGCAGCACGACCACGACCAGATACCGAGCGCGAACGAGACGCACGCGAACCACCCCCACCGGCCAAAGGGCACCACACAACAACCCAGAGCACCACGTGTCGACACCACAGCAACCCGCCGCTCACGCGACATGGCTGGCACCGAAGGGCAACCGCCCGCAACTGCGCTTTCCGCGCCGGCCCGGATGCACGTCGTGCTACAACAACACCACTACCGTACACAGCCGCTGTTCACAACATCACTATCATGCGCGCCCGCGGCTCGCCGCCGTCGCAGTCGCAGCCCCAACGCCAGCACTTTTGCACCACCATTCACACGCACCGCAACACAGCTCGCCGACACAGCCGAACAAAACAAACACCACACAACAACAGCAACAACGCCGCCGCCTCTACTCGTGCCGGCGACCCACCCCGCCGATGGCGCACCTTTCGCCAGCCGGCAATCGACACACACGCACGCACCCACCCACCCCCCGGGGCCCAGTGCAAAAAAAAACACACAAAAACAAAAACAAAAAAAAAACAACACAAACGACACGGGAAGCGCACACCGCCACTTCGCGCGCACGCCACCAACCAGTCGTCGTCTCAAAATAACAAACACAAACAAAATAAACTAACAACTAGGGCAACACAAAACAAAAACGCCTCGCACGAACCGCCCACAAAAAGGACAAGCACACGCACAGCCTCTGCTGACGACCACGACGCAGCGGCACGCTGCTCCTGTCCCGCGCCCCGCGCCCCGCGCCCCACTCGATTCACAACTCACGCGACACCGTCAACGACGGGCTCGCTTCCCGCAACCTACCACCTTTCCGCCACGACGCACAGCCCCAGCCCCACCCGACCCGACGACGCCCGTGGCAACGACTGCACTTTCACCACCGCCTCCCCCTTCCCCCCCAAAACACACACACACACACAGCCAGCCAAAAACGCACTCGCGACCCACACATGCACGTGCATCGGCACACGCCAACCAGTCAACGTCGACAACCACACGCAAGGCTCGAAACGAAACCGGCGTCCTTCCACGTTGCCATCAAGCTACCTACACGACACAAGACACAAGGAACAAACACAACAGCCGGCCCCACTAATTCCCACTCTCACGCCGCAAAAAGCACACCGAAACCGCCAAACGCACGCACATTCCCCTTCGCACTGACACCGACCGGCTCGCTACCACACACCTCTCGGCAGCCGTTTCACGCCAATTCGCCACACCGCCCACACAGTCGACAAGCGCCCGCCCTGTACGGCACACGCAACGACGCAGCGCAGCAAAGGGCGCCCGCAACACATACCTCTCCTCTCTCTCCCTCTCCGCCGCCCGACGCGCCAACCGCCACGCCACACCGCCAGCCACTCGCAAATTGTGCACTGCCACCAGCCACACGTCCAACACGCCGCGCCGCCTCCGGCCACCCGCCAGGGGGCGCTCACGTCCGCGACAACAGCGCGGCCCGCCGGGCCGAACCGAACCGAACCGAGCCGCCGCTGCTCTGCACTCGGCACGGCCACACCCTGCTGCAGACCGGGCTCGTCTCTCTGTACGCGTCTGCCTGCGCATCAACACAACACGACCTTTTTTTTTTTTTTCTCTCTACCGCCATCCCTTCTTCTCGCGTTTTACTCGTTGTTGCAGCAGCGGCGCACACCTACACATCCACAGCCCCAGCCGAGCCGAGCCGGCCTCACCTCAGGGCCCGCCGCCAGCGTCTCCTCCTCGGGCACAGGTGCGGTGCTGTGGCCGCCCATCCAACCGCATTGCTGGCCGTCCAGCCGCCAGGCGTTCCCACTGCCGCGAGCCACGCCGCGCACCGACCCTGCTGCAGAAAACGAAGCATAGCCAGAGACCGACCGATACACAAAGCAAGCCGTCGCCTCGCCTCTTGTCCTTCCTGCCTTCCTTTCGCCCCCCCCCCCCCCTCCTTTTTTTTTTTTATTTTGTTTTCTTCTTTCTTTCTTTCTTTGGCCCTCTCTCCTTCCCGCCCCATGGCGGTTACGGCACCGCCTGCAGCGGCAGATTTTTTGCGCCCACACGCCTACTCCTACCACCATTAACCTTGCCCTGCCCATCAACGTCGCAGTCGAACCGACGCTTGCCAACACACTGCCCACGTTCCTTTCTCTTTTCGGCCTACGCCCATTACGCGCCGCCGCCACAGCACCTTCCCTTCCCACAACACACCGACGTCATCACACGCACCCACAAACAGGGGCCACGACCGTGTTCCTCGCCCACTCCCATCCCGCACGGTACGCACATTCCCAACTACTACCGCGCACCCTCCCTTTCCAATCTGTGTGTCTCTGTGTCTGTGTCCTGTGTCCTGTCCGCGCGTGACGCCTCTCAACATCCGCCGTCCCCCGTCCCGTTTTCGCCCCCATGCCGTCGTCGCGCCGCCTCCTCCCCGTCCACCGCCGCCCCTGTCCGCCCCGCACCACACCATACACCGCTGCTTGTCCCGGCCGTTGCCACCAAAGGCGCCGACCGCAAACGCGCCACGCCGCAGCCCCCGTGCGTCTCGCTCGCTTGCATCTCCGTGCCGACGCTGCCTCTCTTCCCGCTCGCACTCGACCTCGACAACACAGTCTTTGGCTCCGCCACTGCGTGTTCCGGTGGTACGCACGCTGCAACACGTATGTATTCGTTACCAGAGCGATGGCGAGGCATGACAGCATCTCTGTCTGACCAGAGAGTTATTTATCGTTGCTAGTCGGCGCTTGGACCGCGCCAGACGACAGTAGTGGCACGCACCGGGTCGCCAGGAACAGTTGTTATATATATTGTAGCGCGAGTCGGGAGAGGTAGTAGTCGGTCGACAGTAGTAGCGGGTGGACGGTTGTACTGAGCGGGCGTCGGCGGCGTGCTCTGCTCGTCTCGCGACTCTGGTCACGGTTCGGGACGATGTATAGTATATTGTGTTATAATCAAAAGGTAGTGTGAAGCTGCATTGCGCAAATCTGATAACGTATGTTCATTGTACTTATTTTGTTCAACAACAAAAGCCCCACTATTACTTTTTTCTAAAGCAACTTTTGTCTTTTAACGAAAAACATTCACTTTTTAAAGACTACTTCCTATGGCATTTCCCTCCAAGGAGTGCAATTAATTACCAGCCAGCACTCATTCATTGCACACAGCTGTGTAAGGGGTATCTACAATTGAGGAGCGGATATAAATGCAACTTTTTTGTTTTTTTTTTTTTTTTGTGTGTTGTAACCTCCCCGCAAAATTTAAAATAATGGACAATGTTATTTACGGATGCTAATGGACATTGCGCTAATTGTAACCTCGCCCACAATGAGAGGTATTGAAAATGGCAACAAAAATGTGAAATTCGCAATCCGACTCAAATATAAATTCTTCACAACATTTAAAGTCCGTTCAGTGACAAGAAACTTCAATTGAGCCGAAATATCGGTCTTTGGCCCTGTGCAAAACAATCAGAATTAAAGTCTTACCTCAGAATAAATGGATGTCACATTTCTGCTCTTGTTGTTGCGCAGCGCTTGGAGGAACTGCATTGCAAATAATAATATTCTCTTTTTTTGTGATTTTAGTGAAATTTTTCTTCAAAGAAGTGGAATGAAATGGGAAGTGCAACGAACTCTTTAGTTCAATAAAACATTACATTTTTGAAAA
>NW_025727009.1:0-48672 GCF_021461385.2 Schistocerca piceifrons | reverse complement strand
TTTTCTGTCGTCTTAAAACGATGGACATACCTCCAAGCAGCTGCGAGATCTTAAGAAAAGAAACGCTGCACCACTGCCTTCGCCGCACTCGAATGATTCAATTGCGATTCTTAAAAAGAATTGAATGTTCGCTCTGTCCAACACTTTCGAGCACATCTGTGTACTCACGATCTCAGCGACGGCTTTCTGCAGTCCCAGCGTCAGTGCGAGGTGAACCGATGGCCACAGTAAGCAGCGGTCGTCGCGAAACTCAGTATTCTTAAACGGAAACTTTCGTCTTGTTGAGAATGGCGTCACTGGTTTGCACCCGCATTCGCCCACGCATGTCACATGTGTGCGAAAATTTTTGGTCCTCTCTTTACGCAAAATCGCACGCAGCCGGTAGGATTCGAACCTACGCTCCCATAGGGAATCTGATTTCGAGTCAGACGCCTTAACCACTCGGCCACGACTGCCGGTAGCGCGGCGTTGTCCCGACACATGCAAATGCTACCGTTTGAAGCACTGTGGTGTCAGAAAACGGCGTAGCTGCATTATTTTCCGTAGCGTTTCCACCGCTACCAGACGAATCGCTACCCAAAGTTTTAAAATTTCCGCCCGGACAGGGACTTGAACCCTGGACCCTTAGGTTAAAAGCCTAATGCTCTACCGACTGAGCTATCCGGGCTCGGACGACGGTGTGAGACCTCCCACGATGCACAACTGTACATTGACTCATGTCCTTTACTGTTGTGCAATCGTTGCATGGGGCCGTTACTAATAAAACGTCGCCTAAATGCTGTCTGCAAACTTATCGCGCTAAGCTCGTAACACACTATCGAAGACTGCTGGCACACGATGCAACAACAAATTGCACCAGTTGTTACGTCTCATACGTTGGAGCAGAGAATTGACGTGTTTTGTCGACACTCACTGGGCAATTGGAAAATTCGCAAGCATTTCGAATGCAATGTTTCCCACGTTTTCGCTCATTTCGCGGTTCCGTTGAAGACGTTCTTCACCACCTGACACAGAAAAAGGAACGCAGTCGGTAGGGCTTTTTTGATTCTTTTCCTTCAAAGGGAGTTAGTTTTCTAGTGAGTTCCTCTTATGGCATGCACTAGACAACCAGAACTGCTACAGCAGAGAGTCATTTTGTTGTCAGCTGTAGTTGCATTATCACCAACGCAGAGCAATTCCATTGGCGTCGCATCAAAACGAATACCTGCCGAAACCCGGGATCGAACCAGGGACCTTTAGATCTTCAGTCTAACGCTCTCCCAACTGAGCTATTTCGGCTGACATTGAACGTTGCTGTTTGCATGTGTTCGTTCAGCTCTGCCTCGTTGCCAATTTCACAGTCACCTTCGTCTGATAAGACACAGGGACGCTGAAAGGCGAGCAGCCGATGCAGTGAAGTCCCACACACATTTCTTCTGCTTCCATCATCGTAACAAGCAAACATGTCGACTCGACTCGTGTAATATTCACTTCGCTGACTTCACGTGACGCCGCGCTGACGCTAGAAAACCCGTGCTATGTCGATGTCAGGGGCAACTCGTGTGCAGAGAACGAGACACAAGAAGGAGTGAGCCTCTCCACCGTATGAGAGGCAGTATCTAGCAGATACACACGGTAAAACATTCGACTTGCGTTAGCTCGTAAATTGCTACACGTCATCGTCTGCAAGCTAAAAAGGACACATCTGCACTGCCCAGTGAGGCGACACTTGTACTAACACCCGGTGGGCGGCTGTGAGACGAGGAGATGAGCTGCGGCTTCTGGGCGCGACTGTAACGCTGCGCCCTGGATCAAATAACTGGTGACCCATGTGTTTAGTAGTGACGCAACTGCTAGGATGCACCTGAACGTCCATCTTTTGAGAGAGAGAAAATTTTCGCAGTCGGCAGGACTCGAACCTACGCTCCCAGAGGGAATCTGATTTCAAGTCAGACGCCTTAACCACTCGGCCACGACTGCCGGTGGCAGAAGCGACTCCCGACAAGTGAAACGGCCATCTTTAGAAGCAATCTGATGGCAGAAAGCGGCGTGGCCTCACTCTTTCCTGTAGGGTTTCCATTAGCCGTTACGAAAGTGTATTAATTTTCGCCCAGACAGGGACTTGAACCCAGGACCCTTTGGTTGAAAACCTAACGCTCTACCGACTCAGCTATGCGGGCCCACGCACGAGCATTATCGTACAGCTGCGTGGTGAGCGAGTGATTCGCATGTTGTAATTACTGGCTTATGGCTCCAATGGCGACTTCACCGACTTCCCACTGACGCACCGCTGACGCTAGTTTTCTGTCGTCTTAAAACGATGGACATACCTCCAAGCAGCTGCGAGATCTTAAGAAAAGAAACGCTGCACCACTGCCTTCGCCGCACTCGAATGATTCAATTGCGATTCTTAAAAAGAATTGAATGTTCGCTCTGTCCAACACTTTCGAGCACATCTGTGTACTCACGATCTCAGCGACGGCTTTCTGCAGTCCCAGCGTCAGTGCGAGGTGAACCGATGGCCACAGTAAGCAGCGGTCGTCGCGAAACTCAGTATTCTTAAACGGAAACTTTCGTCTTGTTGAGAATGGCGTCACTGGTTTGCACCCGCATTCGCCCACGCATGTCACATGTGTGCGAAAATTTTTGCTCCTCTCTTTACGCAAAATCGCACGCAGCCGGTAGGATTCGAACCTACGCTCCCATAGGGAATCTGATTTCGAGTCAGACGCCTTAACCACTCGGCCACGACTGCCGGTAGCGCGGCGTTGTCCCGACACATGCAAATGCTACCGTTTGAAGCACTGTGGTGTCAGAAAACGGCGTAGCTGCATTATTTTCCGTAGCGTTTCCACCGCTACCAGACGAATCGCTACCAAAGTTTTAAAATTTCCGCCCGGACAGGGACTTGAACCCTGGACCCTTAGGTTAAAAGCCTAATGCTCTACCGACTGAGCTATCCGGGCTCGGACGACGGTGTGAGACCTCCCACGATGCACAACTGTACATTGACTCATGTCCTTTACTGTTGTGCAATCGTTGCATGGGGCCGTTACTAATAAAACGTCGCCTAAATGCTGTCTGCAAACTTATCGCGCTAAGCTCGTAACACACTATCGAAGACTGCTGGCACACGATGCAACAACAAATTGCACCAGTTGTTACGTCTCATACGTTGGAGCAGAGAATTGACGTGTTTTGTCGACACTCACTGGGCAATTGGAAAATTCGCAAGCATTTCGAATGCAATGTTTCCCACGTTTTCGCTCATTTCGCGGTTCCGTTGAAGACGTTCTTCACCACCTGACACAGAAAAAGGAACGCAGTCGGTAGGGCTTTTTTGATTCTTTTCCTTCAAAGGGAGTTAGTTTTCTAGTGAGTTCCTCTTATGGCATGCACTAGACAACCAGAACTGCTACAGCAGAGAGTCATTTTTGTTGTCAGCTGTAGTTGCATTATCACCAACGGAGAGCAATTCCATTGGCGTCGCATCAAAACGAATACCTGCCGAAACCCGGGATCGAACCAGGGACCTTTAGATCTTCAGTCTAACGCTCTCCCAACTGAGCTATTTCGGCTGACATTGAACGTTGCTGTTTGCATGTGTTCGTTCAGCTCTGCCTCGTTGCCAATTTCACAGTCACCTTCGTCTGATAAGACACAGGGACGCTGAAAGGCGAGCAGCCGATGCAGTGAAGTCCCACACACATTTCTTCTGCTTCCATCATCGTAACAAGCAAACATGTCGACTCGACTCGTGTAATATTCACTTCGCTGACTTCACGTGACGCCGCGCTGACGCTAGAAAACCCGTGCTATGTCGATGTCAGGGGCAACTCGTGTGCAGAGAACGAGACACAAGAAGGAGTGAGCCTCTCCACCGTATGAGAGGCAGTATCTAGCAGATACACACGGTAAAACATTCGACTTGCGTTAGCTCGTAAATTGCTACACGTCATCGTCTGCAAGCTAAAAAGGACACATCTGCACTGCCCAGTGAGGCGACACTTGTACTAACACCCGGTGGGCGGCTGTGAGACGAGGAGATGAGCTGCGGCTTCTGGGCGCGACTGTAACGCTGCGCCCTGGATCAAATAACTGGTGACCCATGTGTTTAGTAGTGACGCAACTGCTAGGATGCACCTGAACGTCCATCTTTTGAGAGAGAGAAAATTTTCGCAGTCGGCAGGACTCGAACCTACGCTCCCAGAGGGAATCTGATTTCAAGTCAGACGCCTTAACCACTCGGCCACGACTGCCGGTGGCAGAAGCGACTCCCGACAAGTGAAACGGCCATCTTTAGAAGCAATCTGATGGCAGAAAGCGGCGTGGCCTCACTCTTTCCTGTAGGGTTTCCATTAGCCGTTACGAAAGTGTATTAATTTTCGCCCAGACAGGGACTTGAACCCAGGACCCTTTGGTTGAAAACCTAACGCTCTACCGACTCAGCTATGCGGGCCCACGCACGAGCATTATCGTACAGCTGCGTGGTGAGCGAGTGATTCGCATGTTGTAATTACTGGCTTATGGCTCCAATGGCGACTTCACCGACTTCCCACTGACGCACCGCTGACGCTAGTTTTCTGTCGTCTTAAAACGATGGACATACCTCCAAGCAGCTGCGAGATCTTAAGAAAAGAAACGCTGCACCACTGCCTTCGCCGCACTCGAATGATTCAATTGCGATTCTTAAAAAGAATTGAATGTTCGCTCTGTCCAACACTTTCGAGCACATCTGTGTACTCACGATCTCAGCGACGGCTTTCTGCAGTCCCAGCGTCAGTGCGAGGTGAACCGATGGCCACAGTAAGCAGCGGTCGTCGCGAAACTCAGTAGTCTTAAACGGAAACTTTCGTCTTGTTGAGAATGGCGTCACTGGTTTGCACCCGCATTCGCCCACGCATGTCACATGTGTGCGAAAATTTTTGCTCCTCTCTTTACGCAAAATCGCACGCAGCCGGTAGGATTCGAACCTACGCTCCCATAGGGAATCTGATTTCGAGTCAGACGCCTTAACCACTCGGCCACGACTGCCGGTAGCGCGGCGTTGTCCCGACACATGCAAATGCTACCGTTTGAAGCACTGTGGTGTCAGAAAACGGCGTAGCTGCATTATTTTCCGTAGCGTTTCCACCGCTACCAGACGAATCGCTACCAAAGTTTTAAAATTTCCGCCCGGACAGGGACTTGAACCCTGGACCCTTAGGTTAAAAGCCTAATGCTCTACCGACTGAGCTATCCGGGCTCGGACGACGGTGTGAGACCTCCCACGATGCACAACTGTACATTGACTCATGTCCTTTACTGTTGTGCAATCGTTGCATGGGGCCGTTACTAATAAAACGTCGCCTAAATGCTGTCTGCAAACTTATCGCGCTAAGCTCGTAACACACTATCGAAGACTGCTGGCACACGATGCAACAACAAATTGCACCAGTTGTTACGTCTCATACGTTGGAGCAGAGAATTGACGTGTTTTGTCGACACTCACTGGGCAATTGGAAAATTCGCAAGCATTTCGAATGCAATGTTTCCCACGTTTTCGCTCATTTCGCGGTTCCGTTGAAGACGTTCTTCACCACCTGACACAGAAAAAGGAACGCAGTCGGTAGGGCTTTTTTGATTCTTTTCCTTCAAAGGGAGTTAGTTTTCTAGTGAGTTCCTCTTATGGCATGCACTAGACAACCAGAACTGCTACAGCAGAGAGTCATTTTTGTTGTCAGCTGTAGTTGCATTATCACCAACGCAGAGCAATTCCATTGGCGTCGCATCAAAACGAATACCTGCCGAAACCCGGGATCGAACCAGGGACCTTTAGATCTTCAGTCTAACGCTCTCCCAACTGAGCTATTTCGGCTGACATTGAACGTTGCTGTTTGCATGTGTTCGTTCAGCTCTGCCTCGTTGCCAATTTCACAGTCACCTTCGTCTGATAAGACACAGGGACGCTGAAAGGCGAGCAGCCGATGCAGTGAAGTCCCACACACATTTCTTCTGCTTCCATCATCGTAACAAGCAAACATGTCGACTCGACTCGTGTAATATTCACTTCGCTGACTTCACGTGACGCCGCGCTGACGCTAGAAAACCCGTGCTATGTCGATGTCAGGGGCAACTCGTGTGCAGAGAACGAGACACAAGAAGGAGTGAGCCTCTCCACCGTATGAGAGGCAGTATCTAGCAGATACACACGGTAAAACATTCGACTTGCGTTAGCTCGTAAATTGCTACACGTCATCGTCTGCAAGCTAAAAAGGACACATCTGCACTGCCCAGTGAGGCGACACTTGTACTAACACCCGGTGGGCGGCTGTGAGACGAGGAGATGAGCTGCGGCTTCTGGGCGCGACTGTAACGCTGCGCCCTGGATCAAATAACTGGTGACCCATGTGTTTAGTAGTGACGCAACTGCTAGGATGCACCTGAACGTCCATCTTTTGAGAGAGAGAAAATTTTCGCAGTCGGCAGGACTCGAACCTACGCTCCCAGAGGGAATCTGATTTCAAGTCAGACGCCTTAACCACTCGGCCACGACTGCCGGTGGCAGAAGCGACTCCCGACAAGTGAAACGGCCATCTTTAGAAGCAATCTGATGGCAGAAAGCGGCGTGGCCTCACTCTTTCCTGTAGGGTTTCCATTAGCCGTTACGAAAGTGTATTAATTTTCGCCCAGACAGGGACTTGAACCCAGGACCCTTTGGTTGAAAACCTAACGCTCTACCGACTCAGCTATGCGGGCCCACGCACGAGCATTATCGTACAGCTGCGTGGTGAGCGAGTGATTCGCATGTTGTAATTACTGGCTTATGGCTCCAATGGCGACTTCACCGACTTCCCACTGACGCACCGCTGACGCTAGTTTTCTGTCGTCTTAAAACGATGGACATACCTCCAAGCAGCTGCGAGATCTTAAGAAAAGAAACGCTGCACCACTGCCTTCGCCGCACTCGAATGATTCAATTGCGATTCTTAAAAAGAATTGAATGTTCGCTCTGTCCAACACTTTCGAGCACATCTGTGTACTCACGATCTCAGCGACGGCTTTCTGCAGTCCCAGCGTCAGTGCGAGGTGAACCGATGGCCACAGTAAGCAGCGGTCGTCGCGAAACTCAGTAGTCTTAAACGGAAACTTTCGTCTTGTTGAGAATGGCGTCACTGGTTTGCACCCGCATTCGCCCACGCATGTCACATGTGTGCGAAAATTTTTGCTCCTCTCTTTACGCAAAATCGCACGCAGCCGGTAGGATTCGAACCTACGCTCCCATAGGGAATCTGATTTCGAGTCAGACGCCTTAACCACTCGGCCACGACTGCCGGTAGCGCGGCGTTGTCCCGACACATGCAAATGCTACCGTTTGAAGCACTGTGGTGTCAGAAAACGGCGTAGCTGCATTATTTTCCGTAGCGTTTCCACCGCTACCAGACGAATCGCTACCAAAGTTTTAAAATTTCCGCCCGGACAGGGACTTGAACCCTGGACCCTTAGGTTAAAAGCCTAATGCTCTACCGACTGAGCTATCCGGGCTCGGACGACGGTGTGAGACCTCCCACGATGCACAACTGTACATTGACTCATGTCCTTTACTGTTGTGCAATCGTTGCATGGGGCCGTTACTAATAAAACGTCGCCTAAATGCTGTCTGCAAACTTATCGCGCTAAGCTCGTAACACACTATCGAAGACTGCTGGCACACGATGCAACAACAAATTGCACCAGTTGTTACGTCTCATACGTTGGAGCAGAGAATTGACGTGTTTTGTCGACACTCACTGGGCAATTGGAAAATTCGCAAGCATTTCGAATGCAATGTTTCCCACGTTTTCGCTCATTTCGCGGTTCCGTTGAAGACGTTCTTCACCACCTGACACAGAAAAAGGAACGCAGTCGGTAGGGCTTTTTTGATTCTTTTCCTTCAAAGGGAGTTAGTTTTCTAGTGAGTTCCTCTTATGGCATGCACTAGACAACCAGAACTGCTACAGCAGAGAGTCATTTTTGTTGTCAGCTGTAGTTGCATTATCACCAACGGAGAGCAATTCCATTGGCGTCGCATCAAAACGAATACCTGCCGAAACCCGGGATCGAACCAGGGACCTTTAGATCTTCAGTCTAACGCTCTCCCAACTGAGCTATTTCGGCTGACATTGAACGTTGCTGTTTGCATGTGTTCGTTCAGCTCTGCCTCGTTGCCAATTTCACAGTCACCTTCGTCTGATAAGACACAGGGACGCTGAAAGGCGAGCAGCCGATGCAGTGAAGTCCCACACACATTTCTTCTGCTTCCATCATCGTAACAAGCAAACATGTCGACTCGACTCGTGTAATATTCACTTCGCTGACTTCACGTGACGCCGCGCTGACGCTAGAAAACCCGTGCTATGTCGATGTCAGGGGCAACTCGTGTGCAGAGAACGAGACACAAGAAGGAGTGAGCCTCTCCACCGTATGAGAGGCAGTATCTAGCAGATACACACGGTAAAACATTCGACTTGCGTTAGCTCGTAAATTGCTACACGTCATCGTCTGCAAGCTAAAAAGGACACATCTGCACTGCCCAGTGAGGCGACACTTGTACTAACACCCGGTGGGCGGCTGTGAGACGAGGAGATGAGCTGCGGCTTCTGGGCGCGACTGTAACGCTGCGCCCTGGATCAAATAACTGGTGACCCATGTGTTTAGTAGTGACGCAACTGCTAGGATGCACCTGAACGTCCATCTTTTGAGAGAGAGAAAATTTTCGCAGTCGGCAGGACTCGAACCTACGCTCCCAGAGGGAATCTGATTTCAAGTCAGACGCCTTAACCACTCGGCCACGACTGCCGGTGGCAGAAGCGACTCCCGACAAGTGAAACGGCCATCTTTAGAAGCAATCTGATGGCAGAAAGCGGCGTGGCCTCACTCTTTCCTGTAGGGTTTCCATTAGCCGTTACGAAAGTGTATTAATTTTCGCCCAGACAGGGACTTGAACCCAGGACCCTTTGGTTGAAAACCTAACGCTCTACCGACTCAGCTATGCGGGCCCACGCACGAGCATTATCGTACAGCTGCGTGGTGAGCGAGTGATTCGCATGTTGTAATTACTGGCTTATGGCTCCAATGGCGACTTCACCGACTTCCCACTGACGCACCGCTGACGCTAGTTTTCTGTCGTCTTAAAACGATGGACATACCTCCAAGCAGCTGCGAGATCTTAAGAAAAGAAACGCTGCACCACTGCCTTCGCCGCACTCGAATGATTCAATTGCGATTCTTAAAAAGAATTGAATGTTCGCTCTGTCCAACACTTTCGAGCACATCTGTGTACTCACGATCTCAGCGACGGCTTTCTGCAGTCCCAGCGTCAGTGCGAGGTGAACCGATGGCCACAGTAAGCAGCGGTCGTCGCGAAACTCAGTAGTCTTAAACGGAAACTTTCGTCTTGTTGAGAATGGCGTCACTGGTTTGCACCCGCATTCGCCCACGCATGTCACATGTGTGCGAAAATTTTTGCTCCTCTCTTTACGCAAAATCGCACGCAGCCGGTAGGATTCGAACCTACGCTCCCATAGGGAATCTGATTTCGAGTCAGACGCCTTAACCACTCGGCCACGACTGCCGGTAGCGCGGCGTTGTCCCGACACATGCAAATGCTACCGTTTGAAGCACTGTGGTGTCAGAAAACGGCGTAGCTGCATTATTTTCCGTAGCGTTTCCACCGCTACCAGACGAATCGCTACCAAAGTTTTAAAATTTCCGCCCGGACAGGGACTTGAACCCTGGACCCTTAGGTTAAAAGCCTAATGCTCTACCGACTGAGCTATCCGGGCTCGGACGACGGTGTGAGACCTCCCACGATGCACAACTGTACATTGACTCATGTCCTTTACTGTTGTGCAATCGTTGCATGGGGCCGTTACTAATAAAACGTCGCCTAAATGCTGTCTGCAAACTTATCGCGCTAAGCTCGTAACACACTATCGAAGACTGCTGGCACACGATGCAACAACAAATTGCACCAGTTGTTACGTCTCATACGTTGGAGCAGAGAATTGACGTGTTTTGTCGACACTCACTGGGCAATTGGAAAATTCGCAAGCATTTCGAATGCAATGTTTCCCACGTTTTCGCTCATTTCGCGGTTCCGTTGAAGACGTTCTTCACCACCTGACACAGAAAAAGGAACGCAGTCGGTAGGGCTTTTTTGATTCTTTTCCTTCAAAGGGAGTTAGTTTTCTAGTGAGTTCCTCTTATGGCATGCACTAGACAACCAGAACTGCTACAGCAGAGAGTCATTTTTGTTGTCAGCTGTAGTTGCATTATCACCAACGGAGAGCAATTCCATTGGCGTCGCATCAAAACGAATACCTGCCGAAACCCGGGATCGAACCAGGGACCTTTAGATCTTCAGTCTAACGCTCTCCCAACTGAGCTATTTCGGCTGACATTGAACGTTGCTGTTTGCATGTGTTCGTTCAGCTCTGCCTCGTTGCCAATTTCACAGTCACCTTCGTCTGATAAGACACAGGGACGCTGAAAGGCGAGCAGCCGATGCAGTGAAGTCCCACACACATTTCTTCTGCTTCCATCATCGTAACAAGCAAACATGTCGACTCGACTCGTGTAATATTCACTTCGCTGACTTCACGTGACGCCGCGCTGACGCTAGAAAACCCGTGCTATGTCGATGTCAGGGGCAACTCGTGTGCAGAGAACGAGACACAAGAAGGAGTGAGCCTCTCCACCGTATGAGAGGCAGTATCTAGCAGATACACACGGTAAAACATTCGACTTGCGTTAGCTCGTAAATTGCTACACGTCATCGTCTGCAAGCTAAAAAGGACACATCTGCACTGCCCAGTGAGGCGACACTTGTACTAACACCCGGTGGGCGGCTGTGAGACGAGGAGATGAGCTGCGGCTTCTGGGCGCGACTGTAACGCTGCGCCCTGGATCAAATAACTGGTGACCCATGTGTTTAGTAGTGACGCAACTGCTAGGATGCACCTGAACGTCCATCTTTTGAGAGAGAGAAAATTTTCGCAGTCGGCAGGACTCGAACCTACGCTCCCAGAGGGAATCTGATTTCAAGTCAGACGCCTTAACCACTCGGCCACGACTGCCGGTGGCAGAAGCGACTCCCGACAAGTGAAACGGCCATCTTTAGAAGCAATCTGATGGCAGAAAGCGGCGTGGCCTCACTCTTTCCTGTAGGGTTTCCATTAGCCGTTACGAAAGTGTATTAATTTTCGCCCAGACAGGGACTTGAACCCAGGACCCTTTGGTTGAAAACCTAACGCTCTACCGACTCAGCTATGCGGGCCCACGCACGAGCATTATCGTACAGCTGCGTGGTGAGCGAGTGATTCGCATGTTGTAATTACTGGCTTATGGCTCCAATGGCGACTTCACCGACTTCCCACTGACGCACCGCTGACGCTAGTTTTCTGTCGTCTTAAAACGATGGACATACCTCCAAGCAGCTGCGAGATCTTAAGAAAAGAAACGCTGCACCACTGCCTTCGCCGCACTCGAATGATTCAATTGCGATTCTTAAAAAGAATTGAATGTTCGCTCTGTCCAACACTTTCGAGCACATCTGTGTACTCACGATCTCAGCGACGGCTTTCTGCAGTCCCAGCGTCAGTGCGAGGTGAACCGATGGCCACAGTAAGCAGCGGTCGTCGCGAAACTCAGTAGTCTTAAACGGAAACTTTCGTCTTGTTGAGAATGGCGTCACTGGTTTGCACCCGCATTCGCCCACGCATGTCACATGTGTGCGAAAATTTTTGCTCCTCTCTTTACGCAAAATCGCACGCAGCCGGTAGGATTCGAACCTACGCTCCCATAGGGAATCTGATTTCGAGTCAGACGCCTTAACCACTCGGCCACGACTGCCGGTAGCGCGGCGTTGTCCCGACACATGCAAATGCTACCGTTTGAAGCACTGTGGTGTCAGAAAACGGCGTAGCTGCATTATTTTCCGTAGCGTTTCCACCGCTACCAGACGAATCGCTACCAAAGTTTTAAAATTTCCGCCCGGACAGGGACTTGAACCCTGGACCCTTAGGTTAAAAGCCTAATGCTCTACCGACTGAGCTATCCGGGCTCGGACGACGGTGTGAGACCTCCCACGATGCACAACTGTACATTGACTCATGTCCTTTACTGTTGTGCAATCGTTGCATGGGGCCGTTACTAATAAAACGTCGCCTAAATGCTGTCTGCAAACTTATCGCGCTAAGCTCGTAACACACTATCGAAGACTGCTGGCACACGATGCAACAACAAATTGCACCAGTTGTTACGTCTCATACGTTGGAGCAGAGAATTGACGTGTTTTGTCGACACTCACTGGGCAATTGGAAAATTCGCAAGCATTTCGAATGCAATGTTTCCCACGTTTTCGCTCATTTCGCGGTTCCGTTGAAGACGTTCTTCACCACCTGACACAGAAAAAGGAACGCAGTCGGTAGGGCTTTTTTGATTCTTTTCCTTCAAAGGGAGTTAGTTTTCTAGTGAGTTCCTCTTATGGCATGCACTAGACAACCAGAACTGCTACAGCAGAGAGTCATTTTTGTTGTCAGCTGTAGTTGCATTATCACCAACGGAGAGCAATTCCATTGGCGTCGCATCAAAACGAATACCTGCCGAAACCCGGGATCGAACCAGGGACCTTTAGATCTTCAGTCTAACGCTCTCCCAACTGAGCTATTTCGGCTGACATTGAACGTTGCTGTTTGCATGTGTTCGTTCAGCTCTGCCTCGTTGCCAATTTCACAGTCACCTTCGTCTGATAAGACACAGGGACGCTGAAAGGCGAGCAGCCGATGCAGTGAAGTCCCACACACATTTCTTCTGCTTCCATCATCGTAACAAGCAAACATGTCGACTCGACTCGTGTAATATTCACTTCGCTGACTTCACGTGACGCCGCGCTGACGCTAGAAAACCCGTGCTATGTCGATGTCAGGGGCAACTCGTGTGCAGAGAACGAGACACAAGAAGGAGTGAGCCTCTCCACCGTATGAGAGGCAGTATCTAGCAGATACACACGGTAAAACATTCGACTTGCGTTAGCTCGTAAATTGCTACACGTCATCGTCTGCAAGCTAAAAAGGACACATCTGCACTGCCCAGTGAGGCGACACTTGTACTAACACCCGGTGGGCGGCTGTGAGACGAGGAGATGAGCTGCGGCTTCTGGGCGCGACTGTAACGCTGCGCCCTGGATCAAATAACTGGTGACCCATGTGTTTAGTAGTGACGCAACTGCTAGGATGCACCTGAACGTCCATCTTTTGAGAGAGAGAAAATTTTCGCAGTCGGCAGGACTCGAACCTACGCTCCCAGAGGGAATCTGATTTCAAGTCAGACGCCTTAACCACTCGGCCACGACTGCCGGTGGCAGAAGCGACTCCCGACAAGTGAAACGGCCATCTTTAGAAGCAATCTGATGGCAGAAAGCGGCGTGGCCTCACTCTTTCCTGTAGGGTTTCCATTAGCCGTTACGAAAGTGTATTAATTTTCGCCCAGACAGGGACTTGAACCCAGGACCCTTTGGTTGAAAACCTAACGCTCTACCGACTCAGCTATGCGGGCCCACGCACGAGCATTATCGTACAGCTGCGTGGTGAGCGAGTGATTCGCATGTTGTAATTACTGGCTTATGGCTCCAATGGCGACTTCACCGACTTCCCACTGACGCACCGCTGACGCTAGTTTTCTGTCGTCTTAAAACGATGGACATACCTCCAAGCAGCTGCGAGATCTTAAGAAAAGAAACGCTGCACCACTGCCTTCGCCGCACTCGAATGATTCAATTGCGATTCTTAAAAAGAATTGAATGTTCGCTCTGTCCAACACTTTCGAGCACATCTGTGTACTCACGATCTCAGCGACGGCTTTCTGCAGTCCCAGCGTCAGTGCGAGGTGAACCGATGGCCACAGTAAGCAGCGGTCGTCGCGAAACTCAGTAGTCTTAAACGGAAACTTTCGTCTTGTTGAGAATGGCGTCACTGGTTTGCACCCGCATTCGCCCACGCATGTCACATGTGTGCGAAAATTTTTGCTCCTCTCTTTACGCAAAATCGCACGCAGCCGGTAGGATTCGAACCTACGCTCCCATAGGGAATCTGATTTCGAGTCAGACGCCTTAACCACTCGGCCACGACTGCCGGTAGCGCGGCGTTGTCCCGACACATGCAAATGCTACCGTTTGAAGCACTGTGGTGTCAGAAAACGGCGTAGCTGCATTATTTTCCGTAGCGTTTCCACCGCTACCAGACGAATCGCTACCAAAGTTTTAAAATTTCCGCCCGGACAGGGACTTGAACCCTGGACCCTTAGGTTAAAAGCCTAATGCTCTACCGACTGAGCTATCCGGGCTCGGACGACGGTGTGAGACCTCCCACGATGCACAACTGTACATTGACTCATGTCCTTTACTGTTGTGCAATCGTTGCATGGGGCCGTTACTAATAAAACGTCGCCTAAATGCTGTCTGCAAACTTATCGCGCTAAGCTCGTAACACACTATCGAAGACTGCTGGCACACGATGCAACAACAAATTGCACCAGTTGTTACGTCTCATACGTTGGAGCAGAGAATTGACGTGTTTTGTCGACACTCACTGGGCAATTGGAAAATTCGCAAGCATTTCGAATGCAATGTTTCCCACGTTTTCGCTCATTTCGCGGTTCCGTTGAAGACGTTCTTCACCACCTGACACAGAAAAAGGAACGCAGTCGGTAGGGCTTTTTTGATTCTTTTCCTTCAAAGGGAGTTAGTTTTCTAGTGAGTTCCTCTTATGGCATGCACTAGACAACCAGAACTGCTACAGCAGAGAGTCATTTTTGTTGTCAGCTGTAGTTGCATTATCACCAACGGAGAGCAATTCCATTGGCGTCGCATCAAAACGAATACCTGCCGAAACCCGGGATCGAACCAGGGACCTTTAGATCTTCAGTCTAACGCTCTCCCAACTGAGCTATTTCGGCTGACATTGAACGTTGCTGTTTGCATGTGTTCGTTCAGCTCTGCCTCGTTGCCAATTTCACAGTCACCTTCGTCTGATAAGACACAGGGACGCTGAAAGGCGAGCAGCCGATGCAGTGAAGTCCCACACACATTTCTTCTGCTTCCATCATCGTAACAAGCAAACATGTCGACTCGACTCGTGTAATATTCACTTCGCTGACTTCACGTGACGCCGCGCTGACGCTAGAAAACCCGTGCTATGTCGATGTCAGGGGCAACTCGTGTGCAGAGAACGAGACACAAGAAGGAGTGAGCCTCTCCACCGTATGAGAGGCAGTATCTAGCAGATACACACGGTAAAACATTCGACTTGCGTTAGCTCGTAAATTGCTACACGTCATCGTCTGCAAGCTAAAAAGGACACATCTGCACTGCCCAGTGAGGCGACACTTGTACTAACACCCGGTGGGCGGCTGTGAGACGAGGAGATGAGCTGCGGCTTCTGGGCGCGACTGTAACGCTGCGCCCTGGATCAAATAACTGGTGACCCATGTGTTTAGTAGTGACGCAACTGCTAGGATGCACCTGAACGTCCATCTTTTGAGAGAGAGAAAATTTTCGCAGTCGGCAGGACTCGAACCTACGCTCCCAGAGGGAATCTGATTTCAAGTCAGACGCCTTAACCACTCGGCCACGACTGCCGGTGGCAGAAGCGACTCCCGACAAGTGAAACGGCCATCTTTAGAAGCAATCTGATGGCAGAAAGCGGCGTGGCCTCACTCTTTCCTGTAGGGTTTCCATTAGCCGTTACGAAAGTGTATTAATTTTCGCCCAGACAGGGACTTGAACCCAGGACCCTTTGGTTGAAAACCTAACGCTCTACCGACTCAGCTATGCGGGCCCACGCACGAGCATTATCGTACAGCTGCGTGGTGAGCGAGTGATTCGCATGTTGTAATTACTGGCTTATGGCTCCAATGGCGACTTCACCGACTTCCCACTGACGCACCGCTGACGCTAGTTTTCTGTCGTCTTAAAACGATGGACATACCTCCAAGCAGCTGCGAGATCTTAAGAAAAGAAACGCTGCACCACTGCCTTCGCCGCACTCGAATGATTCAATTGCGATTCTTAAAAAGAATTGAATGTTCGCTCTGTCCAACACTTTCGAGCACATCTGTGTACTCACGATCTCAGCGACGGCTTTCTGCAGTCCCAGCGTCAGTGCGAGGTGAACCGATGGCCACAGTAAGCAGCGGTCGTCGCGAAACTCAGTAGTCTTAAACGGAAACTTTCGTCTTGTTGAGAATGGCGTCACTGGTTTGCACCCGCATTCGCCCACGCATGTCACATGTGTGCGAAAATTTTTGCTCCTCTCTTTACGCAAAATCGCACGCAGCCGGTAGGATTCGAACCTACGCTCCCATAGGGAATCTGATTTCGAGTCAGACGCCTTAACCACTCGGCCACGACTGCCGGTAGCGCGGCGTTGTCCCGACACATGCAAATGCTACCGTTTGAAGCACTGTGGTGTCAGAAAACGGCGTAGCTGCATTATTTTCCGTAGCGTTTCCACCGCTACCAGACGAATCGCTACCAAAGTTTTAAAATTTCCGCCCGGACAGGGACTTGAACCCTGGACCCTTAGGTTAAAAGCCTAATGCTCTACCGACTGAGCTATCCGGGCTCGGACGACGGTGTGAGACCTCCCACGATGCACAACTGTACATTGACTCATGTCCTTTACTGTTGTGCAATCGTTGCATGGGGCCGTTACTAATAAAACGTCGCCTAAATGCTGTCTGCAAACTTATCGCGCTAAGCTCGTAACACACTATCGAAGACTGCTGGCACACGATGCAACAACAAATTGCACCAGTTGTTACGTCTCATACGTTGGAGCAGAGAATTGACGTGTTTTGTCGACACTCACTGGGCAATTGGAAAATTCGCAAGCATTTCGAATGCAATGTTTCCCACGTTTTCGCTCATTTCGCGGTTCCGTTGAAGACGTTCTTCACCACCTGACACAGAAAAAGGAACGCAGTCGGTAGGGCTTTTTTGATTCTTTTCCTTCAAAGGGAGTTAGTTTTCTAGTGAGTTCCTCTTATGGCATGCACTAGACAACCAGAACTGCTACAGCAGAGAGTCATTTTTGTTGTCAGCTGTAGTTGCATTATCACCAACGGAGAGCAATTCCATTGGCGTCGCATCAAAACGAATACCTGCCGAAACCCGGGATCGAACCAGGGACCTTTAGATCTTCAGTCTAACGCTCTCCCAACTGAGCTATTTCGGCTGACATTGAACGTTGCTGTTTGCATGTGTTCGTTCAGCTCTGCCTCGTTGCCAATTTCACAGTCACCTTCGTCTGATAAGACACAGGGACGCTGAAAGGCGAGCAGCCGATGCAGTGAAGTCCCACACACATTTCTTCTGCTTCCATCATCGTAACAAGCAAACATGTCGACTCGACTCGTGTAATATTCACTTCGCTGACTTCACGTGACGCCGCGCTGACGCTAGAAAACCCGTGCTATGTCGATGTCAGGGGCAACTCGTGTGCAGAGAACGAGACACAAGAAGGAGTGAGCCTCTCCACCGTATGAGAGGCAGTATCTAGCAGATACACACGGTAAAACATTCGACTTGCGTTAGCTCGTAAATTGCTACACGTCATCGTCTGCAAGCTAAAAAGGACACATCTGCACTGCCCAGTGAGGCGACACTTGTACTAACACCCGGTGGGCGGCTGTGAGACGAGGAGATGAGCTGCGGCTTCTGGGCGCGACTGTAACGCTGCGCCCTGGATCAAATAACTGGTGACCCATGTGTTTAGTAGTGACGCAACTGCTAGGATGCACCTGAACGTCCATCTTTTGAGAGAGAGAAAATTTTCGCAGTCGGCAGGACTCGAACCTACGCTCCCAGAGGGAATCTGATTTCAAGTCAGACGCCTTAACCACTCGGCCACGACTGCCGGTGGCAGAAGCGACTCCCGACAAGTGAAACGGCCATCTTTAGAAGCAATCTGATGGCAGAAAGCGGCGTGGCCTCACTCTTTCCTGTAGGGTTTCCATTAGCCGTTACGAAAGTGTATTAATTTTCGCCCAGACAGGGACTTGAACCCAGGACCCTTTGGTTGAAAACCTAACGCTCTACCGACTCAGCTATGCGGGCCCACGCACGAGCATTATCGTACAGCTGCGTGGTGAGCGAGTGATTCGCATGTTGTAATTACTGGCTTATGGCTCCAATGGCGACTTCACCGACTTCCCACTGACGCACCGCTGACGCTAGTTTTCTGTCGTCTTAAAACGATGGACATACCTCCAAGCAGCTGCGAGATCTTAAGAAAAGAAACGCTGCACCACTGCCTTCGCCGCACTCGAATGATTCAATTGCGATTCTTAAAAAGAATTGAATGTTCGCTCTGTCCAACACTTTCGAGCACATCTGTGTACTCACGATCTCAGCGACGGCTTTCTGCAGTCCCAGCGTCAGTGCGAGGTGAACCGATGGCCACAGTAAGCAGCGGTCGTCGCGAAACTCAGTATTCTTAAACGGAAACTTTCGTCTTGTTGAGAATGGCGTCACTGGTTTGCACCCGCATTCGCCCACGCATGTCACATGTGTGCGAAAATTTTTGCTCCTCTCTTTACGCAAAATCGCACGCAGCCGGTAGGATTCGAACCTACGCTCCCATAGGGAATCTGATTTCGAGTCAGACGCCTTAACCACTCGGCCACGACTGCCGGTAGCGCGGCGTTGTCCCGACACATGCAAATGCTACCGTTTGAAGCACTGTGGTGTCAGAAAACGGCGTAGCTGCATTATTTTCCGTAGCGTTTCCACCGCTACCAGACGAATCGCTACCAAAGTTTTAAAATTTCCGCCCGGACAGGGACTTGAACCCTGGACCCTTAGGTTAAAAGCCTAATGCTCTACCGACTGAGCTATCCGGGCTCGGACGACGGTGTGAGACCTCCCACGATGCACAACTGTACATTGACTCATGTCCTTTACTGTTGTGCAATCGTTGCATGGGGCCGTTACTAATAAAACGTCGCCTAAATGCTGTCTGCAAACTTATCGCGCTAAGCTCGTAACACACTATCGAAGACTGCTGGCACACGATGCAACAACAAATTGCACCAGTTGTTACGTCTCATACGTTGGAGCAGAGAATTGACGTGTTTTGTCGACACTCACTGGGCAATTGGAAAATTCGCAAGCATTTCGAATGCAATGTTTCCCACGTTTTCGCTCATTTCGCGGTTCCGTTGAAGACGTTCTTCACCACCTGACACAGAAAAAGGAACGCAGTCGGTAGGGCTTTTTTGATTCTTTTCCTTCAAAGGGAGTTAGTTTTCTAGTGAGTTCCTCTTATGGCATGCACTAGACAACCAGAACTGCTACAGCAGAGAGTCATTTTTGTTGTCAGCTGTAGTTGCATTATCACCAACGCAGAGCAATTCCATTGGCGTCGCATCAAAACGAATACCTGCCGAAACCCGGGATCGAACCAGGGACCTTTAGATCTTCAGTCTAACGCTCTCCCAACTGAGCTATTTCGGCTGACATTGAACGTTGCTGTTTGCATGTGTTCGTTCAGCTCTGCCTCGTTGCCAATTTCACAGTCACCTTCGTCTGATAAGACACAGGGACGCTGAAAGGCGAGCAGCCGATGCAGTGAAGTCCCACACACATTTCTTCTGCTTCCATCATCGTAACAAGCAAACATGTCGACTCGACTCGTGTAATATTCACTTCGCTGACTTCACGTGACGCCGCGCTGACGCTAGAAAACCCGTGCTATGTCGATGTCAGGGGCAACTCGTGTGCAGAGAACGAGACACAAGAAGGAGTGAGCCTCTCCACCGTATGAGAGGCAGTATCTAGCAGATACACACGGTAAAACATTCGACTTGCGTTAGCTCGTAAATTGCTACACGTCATCGTCTGCAAGCTAAAAAGGACACATCTGCACTGCCCAGTGAGGCGACACTTGTACTAACACCCGGTGGGCGGCTGTGAGACGAGGAGATGAGCTGCGGCTTCTGGGCGCGACTGTAACGCTGCGCCCTGGATCAAATAACTGGTGACCCATGTGTTTAGTAGTGACGCAACTGCTAGGATGCACCTGAACGTCCATCTTTTGAGAGAGAGAAAATTTTCGCAGTCGGCAGGACTCGAACCTACGCTCCCAGAGGGAATCTGATTTCAAGTCAGACGCCTTAACCACTCGGCCACGACTGCCGGTGGCAGAAGCGACTCCCGACAAGTGAAACGGCCATCTTTAGAAGCAATCTGATGGCAGAAAGCGGCGTGGCCTCACTCTTTCCTGTAGGGTTTCCATTAGCCGTTACGAAAGTGTATTAATTTTCGCCCAGACAGGGACTTGAACCCAGGACCCTTTGGTTGAAAACCTAACGCTCTACCGACTCAGCTATGCGGGCCCACGCACGAGCATTATCGTACAGCTGCGTGGTGAGCGAGTGATTCGCATGTTGTAATTACTGGCTTATGGCTCCAATGGCGACTTCACCGACTTCCCACTGACGCACCGCTGACGCTAGTTTTCTGTCGTCTTAAAACGATGGACATACCTCCAAGCAGCTGCGAGATCTTAAGAAAAGAAACGCTGCACCACTGCCTTCGCCGCACTCGAATGATTCAATTGCGATTCTTAAAAAGAATTGAATGTTCGCTCTGTCCAACACTTTCGAGCACATCTGTGTACTCACGATCTCAGCGACGGCTTTCTGCAGTCCCAGCGTCAGTGCGAGGTGAACCGATGGCCACAGTAAGCAGCGGTCGTCGCGAAACTCAGTATTCTTAAACGGAAACTTTCGTCTTGTTGAGAATGGCGTCACTGGTTTGCACCCGCATTCGCCCACGCATGTCACATGTGTGCGAAAATTTTTGCTCCTCTCTTTACGCAAAATCGCACGCAGCCGGTAGGATTCGAACCTACGCTCCCATAGGGAATCTGATTTCGAGTCAGACGCCTTAACCACTCGGCCACGACTGCCGGTAGCGCGGCGTTGTCCCGACACATGCAAATGCTACCGTTTGAAGCACTGTGGTGTCAGAAAACGGCGTAGCTGCATTATTTTCCGTAGCGTTTCCACCGCTACCAGACGAATCGCTACCAAAGTTTTAAAATTTCCGCCCGGACAGGGACTTGAACCCTGGACCCTTAGGTTAAAAGCCTAATGCTCTACCGACTGAGCTATCCGGGCTCGGACGACGGTGTGAGACCTCCCACGATGCACAACTGTACATTGACTCATGTCCTTTACTGTTGTGCAATCGTTGCATGGGGCCGTTACTAATAAAACGTCGCCTAAATGCTGTCTGCAAACTTATCGCGCTAAGCTCGTAACACACTATCGAAGACTGCTGGCACACGATGCAACAACAAATTGCACCAGTTGTTACGTCTCATACGTTGGAGCAGAGAATTGACGTGTTTTGTCGACACTCACTGGGCAATTGGAAAATTCGCAAGCATTTCGAATGCAATGTTTCCCACGTTTTCGCTCATTTCGCGGTTCCGTTGAAGACGTTCTTCACCACCTGACACAGAAAAAGGAACGCAGTCGGTAGGGCTTTTTTGATTCTTTTCCTTCAAAGGGAGTTAGTTTTCTAGTGAGTTCCTCTTATGGCATGCACTAGACAACCAGAACTGCTACAGCAGAGAGTCATTTTTGTTGTCAGCTGTAGTTGCATTATCACCAACGCAGAGCAATTCCATTGGCGTCGCATCAAAACGAATACCTGCCGAAACCCGGGATCGAACCAGGGACCTTTAGATCTTCAGTCTAACGCTCTCCCAACTGAGCTATTTCGGCTGACATTGAACGTTGCTGTTTGCATGTGTTCGTTCAGCTCTGCCTCGTTGCCAATTTCACAGTCACCTTCGTCTGATAAGACACAGGGACGCTGAAAGGCGAGCAGCCGATGCAGTGAAGTCCCACACACATTTCTTCTGCTTCCATCATCGTAACAAGCAAACATGTCGACTCGACTCGTGTAATATTCACTTCGCTGACTTCACGTGACGCCGCGCTGACGCTAGAAAACCCGTGCTATGTCGATGTCAGGGGCAACTCGTGTGCAGAGAACGAGACACAAGAAGGAGTGAGCCTCTCCACCGTATGAGAGGCAGTATCTAGCAGATACACACGGTAAAACATTCGACTTGCGTTAGCTCGTAAATTGCTACACGTCATCGTCTGCAAGCTAAAAAGGACACATCTGCACTGCCCAGTGAGGCGACACTTGTACTAACACCCGGTGGGCGGCTGTGAGACGAGGAGATGAGCTGCGGCTTCTGGGCGCGACTGTAACGCTGCGCCCTGGATCAAATAACTGGTGACCCATGTGTTTAGTAGTGACGCAACTGCTAGGATGCACCTGAACGTCCATCTTTTGAGAGAGAGAAAATTTTCGCAGTCGGCAGGACTCGAACCTACGCTCCCAGAGGGAATCTGATTTCAAGTCAGACGCCTTAACCACTCGGCCACGACTGCCGGTGGCAGAAGCGACTCCCGACAAGTGAAACGGCCATCTTTAGAAGCAATCTGATGGCAGAAAGCGGCGTGGCCTCACTCTTTCCTGTAGGGTTTCCATTAGCCGTTACGAAAGTGTATTAATTTTCGCCCAGACAGGGACTTGAACCCAGGACCCTTTGGTTGAAAACCTAACGCTCTACCGACTCAGCTATGCGGGCCCACGCACGAGCATTATCGTACAGCTGCGTGGTGAGCGAGTGATTCGCATGTTGTAATTACTGGCTTATGGCTCCAATGGCGACTTCACCGACTTCCCACTGACGCACCGCTGACGCTAGTTTTCTGTCGTCTTAAAACGATGGACATAGCTCCAAGCAGCTGCGAGATCTTAAGAAAAGAAACGCTGCACCACTGCCTTCGCCGCACTCGAATGATTCAATTGCGATTCTTAAAAAGAATTGAATGTTCGCTCTGTCCAACACTTTCGAGCACATCTGTGTACTCACGATCTCAGCGACGGCTTTCTGCAGTCCCAGCGTCAGTGCGAGGTGAACCGATGGCCACAGTAAGCAGCGGTCGTCGCGAAACTCAGTATTCTTAAACGGAAACTTTCGTCTTGTTGAGAATGGCGTCACTGGTTTGCACCCGCATTCGCCCACGCATGTCACATGTGTGCGAAAATTTTTGCTCCTCTCTTTACGCAAAATCGCACGCAGCCGGTAGGATTCGAACCTACGCTCCCATAGGGAATCTGATTTCGAGTCAGACGCCTTAACCACTCGGCCACGACTGCCGGTAGCGCGGCGTTGTCCCGACACATGCAAATGCTACCGTTTGAAGCACTGTGGTGTCAGAAAACGGCGTAGCTGCATTATTTTCCGTAGCGTTTCCACCGCTACCAGACGAATCGCTACCAAAGTTTTAAAATTTCCGCCCGGACAGGGACTTGAACCCTGGACCCTTAGGTTAAAAGCCTAATGCTCTACCGACTGAGCTATCCGGGCTCGGACGACGGTGTGAGACCTCCCACGATGCACAACTGTACATTGACTCATGTCCTTTACTGTTGTGCAATCGTTGCATGGGGCCGTTACTAATAAAACGTCGCCTAAATGCTGTCTGCAAACTTATCGCGCTAAGCTCGTAACACACTATCGAAGACTGCTGGCACACGATGCAACAACAAATTGCACCAGTTGTTACGTCTCATACGTTGGAGCAGAGAATTGACGTGTTTTGTCGACACTCACTGGGCAATTGGAAAATTCGCAAGCATTTCGAATGCAATGTTTCCCACGTTTTCGCTCATTTCGCGGTTCCGTTGAAGACGTTCTTCACCACCTGACACAGAAAAAGGAACGCAGTCGGTAGGGCTTTTTTGATTCTTTTCCTTCAAAGGGAGTTAGTTTTCTAGTGAGTTCCTCTTATGGCATGCACTAGACAACCAGAACTGCTACAGCAGAGAGTCATTTTTGTTGTCAGCTGTAGTTGCATTATCACCAACGCAGAGCAATTCCATTGGCGTCGCATCAAAACGAATACCTGCCGAAACCCGGGATCGAACCAGGGACCTTTAGATCTTCAGTCTAACGCTCTCCCAACTGAGCTATTTCGGCTGACATTGAACGTTGCTGTTTGCATGTGTTCGTTCAGCTCTGCCTCGTTGCCAATTTCACAGTCACCTTCGTCTGATAAGACACAGGGACGCTGAAAGGCGAGCAGCCGATGCAGTGAAGTCCCACACACATTTCTTCTGCTTCCATCATCGTAACAAGCAAACATGTCGACTCGACTCGTGTAATATTCACTTCGCTGACTTCACGTGACGCCGCGCTGACGCTAGAAAACCCGTGCTATGTCGATGTCAGGGGCAACTCGTGTGCAGAGAACGAGACACAAGAAGGAGTGAGCCTCTCCACCGTATGAGAGGCAGTATCTAGCAGATACACACGGTAAAACATTCGACTTGCGTTAGCTCGTAAATTGCTACACGTCATCGTCTGCAAGCTAAAAAGGACACATCTGCACTGCCCAGTGAGGCGACACTTGTACTAACACCCGGTGGGCGGCTGTGAGACGAGGAGATGAGCTGCGGCTTCTGGGCGCGACTGTAACGCTGCGCCCTGGATCAAATAACTGGTGACCCATGTGTTTAGTAGTGACGCAACTGCTAGGATGCACCTGAACGTCCATCTTTTGAGAGAGAGAAAATTTTCGCAGTCGGCAGGACTCGAACCTACGCTCCCAGAGGGAATCTGATTTCAAGTCAGACGCCTTAACCACTCGGCCACGACTGCCGGTGGCAGAAGCGACTCCCGACAAGTGAAACGGCCATCTTTAGAAGCAATCTGATGGCAGAAAGCGGCGTGGCCTCACTCTTTCCTGTAGGGTTTCCATTAGCCGTTACGAAAGTGTATTAATTTTCGCCCAGACAGGGACTTGAACCCAGGACCCTTTGGTTGAAAACCTAACGCTCTACCGACTCAGCTATGCGGGCCCACGCACGAGCATTATCGTACAGCTGCGTGGTGAGCGAGTGATTCGCATGTTGTAATTACTGGCTTATGGCTCCAATGGCGACTTCACCGACTTCCCACTGACGCACCGCTGACGCTAGTTTTCTGTCGTCTTAAAACGATGGACATACCTCCAAGCAGCTGCGAGATCTTAAGAAAAGAAACGCTGCACCACTGCCTTCGCCGCACTCGAATGATTCAATTGCGATTCTTAAAAAGAATTGAATGTTCGCTCTGTCCAACACTTTCGAGCACATCTGTGTACTCACGATCTCAGCGACGGCTTTCTGCAGTCCCAGCGTCAGTGCGAGGTGAACCGATGGCCACAGTAAGCAGCGGTCGTCGCGAAACTCAGTATTCTTAAACGGAAACTTTCGTCTTGTTGAGAATGGCGTCACTGGTTTGCACCCGCATTCGCCCACGCATGTCACATGTGTGCGAAAATTTTTGCTCCTCTCTTTACGCAAAATCGCACGCAGCCGGTAGGATTCGAACCTACGCTCCCATAGGGAATCTGATTTCGAGTCAGACGCCTTAACCACTCGGCCACGACTGCCGGTAGCGCGGCGTTGTCCCGACACATGCAAATGCTACCGTTTGAAGCACTGTGGTGTCAGAAAACGGCGTAGCTGCATTATTTTCCGTAGCGTTTCCACCGCTACCAGACGAATCGCTACCAAAGTTTTAAAATTTCCGCCCGGACAGGGACTTGAACCCTGGACCCTTAGGTTAAAAGCCTAATGCTCTACCGACTGAGCTATCCGGGCTCGGACGACGGTGTGAGACCTCCCACGATGCACAACTGTACATTGACTCATGTCCTTTACTGTTGTGCAATCGTTGCATGGGGCCGTTACTAATAAAACGTCGCCTAAATGCTGTCTGCAAACTTATCGCGCTAAGCTCGTAACACACTATCGAAGACTGCTGGCACACGATGCAACAACAAATTGCACCAGTTGTTACGTCTCATACGTTGGAGCAGAGAATTGACGTGTTTTGTCGACACTCACTGGGCAATTGGAAAATTCGCAAGCATTTCGAATGCAATGTTTCCCACGTTTTCGCTCATTTCGCGGTTCCGTTGAAGACGTTCTTCACCACCTGACACAGAAAAAGGAACGCAGTCGGTAGGGCTTTTTTGATTCTTTTCCTTCAAAGGGAGTTAGTTTTCTAGTGAGTTCCTCTTATGGCATGCACTAGACAACCAGAACTGCTACAGCAGAGAGTCATTTTTGTTGTCAGCTGTAGTTGCATTATCACCAACGCAGAGCAATTCCATTGGCGTCGCATCAAAACGAATACCTGCCGAAACCCGGGATCGAACCAGGGACCTTTAGATCTTCAGTCTAACGCTCTCCCAACTGAGCTATTTCGGCTGACATTGAACGTTGCTGTTTGCATGTGTTCGTTCAGCTCTGCCTCGTTGCCAATTTCACAGTCACCTTCGTCTGATAAGACACAGGGACGCTGAAAGGCGAGCAGCCGATGCAGTGAAGTCCCACACACATTTCTTCTGCTTCCATCATCGTAACAAGCAAACATGTCGACTCGACTCGTGTAATATTCACTTCGCTGACTTCACGTGACGCCGCGCTGACGCTAGAAAACCCGTGCTATGTCGATGTCAGGGGCAACTCGTGTGCAGAGAACGAGACACAAGAAGGAGTGAGCCTCTCCACCGTATGAGAGGCAGTATCTAGCAGATACACACGGTAAAACATTCGACTTGCGTTAGCTCGTAAATTGCTACACGTCATCGTCTGCAAGCTAAAAAGGACACATCTGCACTGCCCAGTGAGGCGACACTTGTACTAACACCCGGTGGGCGGCTGTGAGACGAGGAGATGAGCTGCGGCTTCTGGGCGCGACTGTAACGCTGCGCCCTGGATCAAATAACTGGTGACCCATGTGTTTAGTAGTGACGCAACTGCTAGGATGCACCTGAACGTCCATCTTTTGAGAGAGAGAAAATTTTCGCAGTCGGCAGGACTCGAACCTACGCTCCCAGAGGGAATCTGATTTCAAGTCAGACGCCTTAACCACTCGGCCACGACTGCCGGTGGCAGAAGCGACTCCCGACAAGTGAAACGGCCATCTTTAGAAGCAATCTGATGGCAGAAAGCGGCGTGGCCTCACTCTTTCCTGTAGGGTTTCCATTAGCCGTTACGAAAGTGTATTAATTTTCGCCCAGACAGGGACTTGAACCCAGGACCCTTTGGTTGAAAACCTAACGCTCTACCGACTCAGCTATGCGGGCCCACGCACGAGCATTATCGTACAGCTGCGTGGTGAGCGAGTGATTCGCATGTTGTAATTACTGGCTTATGGCTCCAATGGCGACTTCACCGACTTCCCACTGACGCACCGCTGACGCTAGTTTTCTGTCGTCTTAAAACGATGGACATACCTCCAAGCAGCTGCGAGATCTTAAGAAAAGAAACGCTGCACCACTGCCTTCGCCGCACTCGAATGATTCAATTGCGATTCTTAAAAAGAATTGAATGTTCGCTCTGTCCAACACTTTCGAGCACATCTGTGTACTCACGATCTCAGCGACGGCTTTCTGCAGTCCCAGCGTCAGTGCGAGGTGAACCGATGGCCACAGTAAGCAGCGGTCGTCGCGAAACTCAGTATTCTTAAACGGAAACTTTCGTCTTGTTGAGAATGGCGTCACTGGTTTGCACCCGCATTCGCCCACGCATGTCACATGTGTGCGAAAATTTTTGCTCCTCTCTTTACGCAAAATCGCACGCAGCCGGTAGGATTCGAACCTACGCTCCCATAGGGAATCTGATTTCGAGTCAGACGCCTTAACCACTCGGCCACGACTGCCGGTAGCGCGGCGTTGTCCCGACACATGCAAATGCTACCGTTTGAAGCACTGTGGTGTCAGAAAACGGCGTAGCTGCATTATTTTCCGTAGCGTTTCCACCGCTACCAGACGAATCGCTACCAAAGTTTTAAAATTTCCGCCCGGACAGGGACTTGAACCCTGGACCCTTAGGTTAAAAGCCTAATGCTCTACCGACTGAGCTATCCGGGCTCGGACGACGGTGTGAGACCTCCCACGATGCACAACTGTACATTGACTCATGTCCTTTACTGTTGTGCAATCGTTGCATGGGGCCGTTACTAATAAAACGTCGCCTAAATGCTGTCTGCAAACTTATCGCGCTAAGCTCGTAACACACTATCGAAGACTGCTGGCACACGATGCAACAACAAATTGCACCAGTTGTTACGTCTCATACGTTGGAGCAGAGAATTGACGTGTTTTGTCGACACTCACTGGGCAATTGGAAAATTCGCAAGCATTTCGAATGCAATGTTTCCCACGTTTTCGCTCATTTCGCGGTTCCGTTGAAGACGTTCTTCACCACCTGACACAGAAAAAGGAACGCAGTCGGTAGGGCTTTTTTGATTCTTTTCCTTCAAAGGGAGTTAGTTTTCTAGTGAGTTCCTCTTATGGCATGCACTAGACAACCAGAACTGCTACAGCAGAGAGTCATTTTTGTTGTCAGCTGTAGTTGCATTATCACCAACGCAGAGCAATTCCATTGGCGTCGCATCAAAACGAATACCTGCCGAAACCCGGGATCGAACCAGGGACCTTTAGATCTTCAGTCTAACGCTCTCCCAACTGAGCTATTTCGGCTGACATTGAACGTTGCTGTTTGCATGTGTTCGTTCAGCTCTGCCTCGTTGCCAATTTCACAGTCACCTTCGTCTGATAAGACACAGGGACGCTGAAAGGCGAGCAGCCGATGCAGTGAAGTCCCACACACATTTCTTCTGCTTCCATCATCGTAACAAGCAAACATGTCGACTCGACTCGTGTAATATTCACTTCGCTGACTTCACGTGACGCCGCGCTGACGCTAGAAAACCCGTGCTATGTCGATGTCAGGGGCAACTCGTGTGCAGAGAACGAGACACAAGAAGGAGTGAGCCTCTCCACCGTATGAGAGGCAGTATCTAGCAGATACACACGGTAAAACATTCGACTTGCGTTAGCTCGTAAATTGCTACACGTCATCGTCTGCAAGCTAAAAAGGACACATCTGCACTGCCCAGTGAGGCGACACTTGTACTAACACCCGGTGGGCGGCTGTGAGACGAGGAGATGAGCTGCGGCTTCTGGGCGCGACTGTAACGCTGCGCCCTGGATCAAATAACTGGTGACCCATGTGTTTAGTAGTGACGCAACTGCTAGGATGCACCTGAACGTCCATCTTTTGAGAGAGAGAAAATTTTCGCAGTCGGCAGGACTCGAACCTACGCTCCCAGAGGGAATCTGATTTCAAGTCAGACGCCTTAACCACTCGGCCACGACTGCCGGTGGCAGAAGCGACTCCCGACAAGTGAAACGGCCATCTTTAGAAGCAATCTGATGGCAGAAAGCGGCGTGGCCTCACTCTTTCCTGTAGGGTTTCCATTAGCCGTTACGAAAGTGTATTAATTTTCGCCCAGACAGGGACTTGAACCCAGGACCCTTTGGTTGAAAACCTAACGCTCTACCGACTCAGCTATGCGGGCCCACGCACGAGCATTATCGTACAGCTGCGTGGTGAGCGAGTGATTCGCATGTTGTAATTACTGGCTTATGGCTCCAATGGCGACTTCACCGACTTCCCACTGACGCACCGCTGACGCTAGTTTTCTGTCGTCTTAAAACGATGGACATACCTCCAAGCAGCTGCGAGATCTTAAGAAAAGAAACGCTGCACCACTGCCTTCGCCGCACTCGAATGATTCAATTGCGATTCTTAAAAAGAATTGAATGTTCGCTCTGTCCAACACTTTCGAGCACATCTGTGTACTCACGATCTCAGCGACGGCTTTCTGCAGTCCCAGCGTCAGTGCGAGGTGAACCGATGGCCACAGTAAGCAGCGGTCGTCGCGAAACTCAGTATTCTTAAACGGAAACTTTCGTCTTGTTGAGAATGGCGTCACTGGTTTGCACCCGCATTCGCCCACGCATGTCACATGTGTGCGAAAATTTTTGCTCCTCTCTTTACGCAAAATCGCACGCAGCCGGTAGGATTCGAACCTACGCTCCCATAGGGAATCTGATTTCGAGTCAGACGCCTTAACCACTCGGCCACGACTGCCGGTAGCGCGGCGTTGTCCCGACACATGCAAATGCTACCGTTTGAAGCACTGTGGTGTCAGAAAACGGCGTAGCTGCATTATTTTCCGTAGCGTTTCCACCGCTACCAGACGAATCGCTACCAAAGTTTTAAAATTTCCGCCCGGACAGGGACTTGAACCCTGGACCCTTAGGTTAAAAGCCTAATGCTCTACCGACTGAGCTATCCGGGCTCGGACGACGGTGTGAGACCTCCCACGATGCACAACTGTACATTGACTCATGTCCTTTACTGTTGTGCAATCGTTGCATGGGGCCGTTACTAATAAAACGTCGCCTAAATGCTGTCTGCAAACTTATCGCGCTAAGCTCGTAACACACTATCGAAGACTGCTGGCACACGATGCAACAACAAATTGCACCAGTTGTTACGTCTCATACGTTGGAGCAGAGAATTGACGTGTTTTGTCGACACTCACTGGGCAATTGGAAAATTCGCAAGCATTTCGAATGCAATGTTTCCCACGTTTTCGCTCATTTCGCGGTTCCGTTGAAGACGTTCTTCACCACCTGACACAGAAAAAGGAACGCAGTCGGTAGGGCTTTTTTGATTCTTTTCCTTCAAAGGGAGTTAGTTTTCTAGTGAGTTCCTCTTATGGCATGCACTAGACAACCAGAACTGCTACAGCAGAGAGTCATTTTTGTTGTCAGCTGTAGTTGCATTATCACCAACGCAGAGCAATTCCATTGGCGTCGCATCAAAACGAATACCTGCCGAAACCCGGGATCGAACCAGGGACCTTTAGATCTTCAGTCTAACGCTCTCCCAACTGAGCTATTTCGGCTGACATTGAACGTTGCTGTTTGCATGTGTTCGTTCAGCTCTGCCTCGTTGCCAATTTCACAGTCACCTTCGTCTGATAAGACACAGGGACGCTGAAAGGCGAGCAGCCGATGCAGTGAAGTCCCACACACATTTCTTCTGCTTCCATCATCGTAACAAGCAAACATGTCGACTCGACTCGTGTAATATTCACTTCGCTGACTTCACGTGACGCCGCGCTGACGCTAGAAAACCCGTGCTATGTCGATGTCAGGGGCAACTCGTGTGCAGAGAACGAGACACAAGAAGGAGTGAGCCTCTCCACCGTATGAGAGGCAGTATCTAGCAGATACACACGGTAAAACATTCGACTTGCGTTAGCTCGTAAATTGCTACACGTCATCGTCTGCAAGCTAAAAAGGACACATCTGCACTGCCCAGTGAGGCGACACTTGTACTAACACCCGGTGGGCGGCTGTGAGACGAGGAGATGAGCTGCGGCTTCTGGGCGCGACTGTAACGCTGCGCCCTGGATCAAATAACTGGTGACCCATGTGTTTAGTAGTGACGCAACTGCTAGGATGCACCTGAACGTCCATCTTTTGAGAGAGAGAAAATTTTCGCAGTCGGCAGGACTCGAACCTACGCTCCCAGAGGGAATCTGATTTCAAGTCAGACGCCTTAACCACTCGGCCACGACTGCCGGTGGCAGAAGCGACTCCCGACAAGTGAAACGGCCATCTTTAGAAGCAATCTGATGGCAGAAAGCGGCGTGGCCTCACTCTTTCCTGTAGGGTTTCCATTAGCCGTTACGAAAGTGTATTAATTTTCGCCCAGACAGGGACTTGAACCCAGGACCCTTTGGTTGAAAACCTAACGCTCTACCGACTCAGCTATGCGGGCCCACGCACGAGCATTATCGTACAGCTGCGTGGTGAGCGAGTGATTCGCATGTTGTAATTACTGGCTTATGGCTCCAATGGCGACTTCACCGACTTCCCACTGACGCACCGCTGACGCTAGTTTTCTGTCGTCTTAAAACGATGGACATACCTCCAAGCAGCTGCGAGATCTTAAGAAAAGAAACGCTGCACCACTGCCTTCGCCGCACTCGAATGATTCAATTGCGATTCTTAAAAAGAATTGAATGTTCGCTCTGTCCAACACTTTCGAGCACATCTGTGTACTCACGATCTCAGCGACGGCTTTCTGCAGTCCCAGCGTCAGTGCGAGGTGAACCGATGGCCACAGTAAGCAGCGGTCGTCGCGAAACTCAGTATTCTTAAACGGAAACTTTCGTCTTGTTGAGAATGGCGTCACTGGTTTGCACCCGCATTCGCCCACGCATGTCACATGTGTGCGAAAATTTTTGCTCCTCTCTTTACGCAAAATCGCACGCAGCCGGTAGGATTCGAACCTACGCTCCCATAGGGAATCTGATTTCGAGTCAGACGCCTTAACCACTCGGCCACGACTGCCGGTAGCGCGGCGTTGTCCCGACACATGCAAATGCTACCGTTTGAAGCACTGTGGTGTCAGAAAACGGCGTAGCTGCATTATTTTCCGTAGCGTTTCCACCGCTACCAGACGAATCGCTACCAAAGTTTTAAAATTTCCGCCCGGACAGGGACTTGAACCCTGGACCCTTAGGTTAAAAGCCTAATGCTCTACCGACTGAGCTATCCGGGCTCGGACGACGGTGTGAGACCTCCCACGATGCACAACTGTACATTGACTCATGTCCTTTACTGTTGTGCAATCGTTGCATGGGGCCGTTACTAATAAAACGTCGCCTAAATGCTGTCTGCAAACTTATCGCGCTAAGCTCGTAACACACTATCGAAGACTGCTGGCACACGATGCAACAACAAATTGCACCAGTTGTTACGTCTCATACGTTGGAGCAGAGAATTGACGTGTTTTGTCGACACTCACTGGGCAATTGGAAAATTCGCAAGCATTTCGAATGCAATGTTTCCCACGTTTTCGCTCATTTCGCGGTTCCGTTGAAGACGTTCTTCACCACCTGACACAGAAAAAGGAACGCAGTCGGTAGGGCTTTTTTGATTCTTTTCCTTCAAAGGGAGTTAGTTTTCTAGTGAGTTCCTCTTATGGCATGCACTAGACAACCAGAACTGCTACAGCAGAGAGTCATTTTTGTTGTCAGCTGTAGTTGCATTATCACCAACGCAGAGCAATTCCATTGGCGTCGCATCAAAACGAATACCTGCCGAAACCCGGGATCGAACCAGGGACCTTTAGATCTTCAGTCTAACGCTCTCCCAACTGAGCTATTTCGGCTGACATTGAACGTTGCTGTTTGCATGTGTTCGTTCAGCTCTGCCTCGTTGCCAATTTCACAGTCACCTTCGTCTGATAAGACACAGGGACGCTGAAAGGCGAGCAGCCGATGCAGTGAAGTCCCACACACATTTCTTCTGCTTCCATCATCGTAACAAGCAAACATGTCGACTCGACTCGTGTAATATTCACTTCGCTGACTTCACGTGACGCCGCGCTGACGCTAGAAAACCCGTGCTATGTCGATGTCAGGGGCAACTCGTGTGCAGAGAACGAGACACAAGAAGGAGTGAGCCTCTCCACCGTATGAGAGGCAGTATCTAGCAGATACACACGGTAAAACATTCGACTTGCGTTAGCTCGTAAATTGCTACACGTCATCGTCTGCAAGCTAAAAAGGACACATCTGCACTGCCCAGTGAGGCGACACTTGTACTAACACCCGGTGGGCGGCTGTGAGACGAGGAGATGAGCTGCGGCTTCTGGGCGCGACTGTAACGCTGCGCCCTGGATCAAATAACTGGTGACCCATGTGTTTAGTAGTGACGCAACTGCTAGGATGCACCTGAACGTCCATCTTTTGAGAGAGAGAAAATTTTCGCAGTCGGCAGGACTCGAACCTACGCTCCCAGAGGGAATCTGATTTCAAGTCAGACGCCTTAACCACTCGGCCACGACTGCCGGTGGCAGAAGCGACTCCCGACAAGTGAAACCGCCATCTTTAGAAGCAATCTGATGGCAGAAAGCGGCGTGGCCTCACTCTTTCCTGTAGGGTTTCCATTAGCCGTTACGAAAGTGTATTAATTTTCGCCCAGACAGGGACTTGAACCCAGGACCCTTTGGTTGAAAACCTAACGCTCTACCGACTCAGCTATGCGGGCCCACGCACGAGCATTATCGTACAGCTGCGTGGTGAGCGAGTGATTCGCATGTTGTAATTACTGGCTTATGGCTCCAATGGCGACTTCACCGACTTCCCACTGACGCACCGCTGACGCTAGTTTTCTGTCGTCTTAAAACGATGGACATACCTCCAAGCAGCTGCGAGATCTTAAGAAAAGAAACGCTGCACCACTGCCTTCGCCGCACTCGAATGATTCAATTGCGATTCTTAAAAAGAATTGAATGTTCGCTCTGTCCAACACTTTCGAGCACATCTGTGTACTCACGATCTCAGCGACGGCTTTCTGCAGTCCCAGCGTCAGTGCGAGGTGAACCGATGGCCACAGTAAGCAGCGGTCGTCGCGAAACTCAGTATTCTTAAACGGAAACTTTCGTCTTGTTGAGAATGGCGTCACTGGTTTGCACCCGCATTCGCCCACGCATGTCACATGTGTGCGAAAATTTTTGCTCCTCTCTTTACGCAAAATCGCACGCAGCCGGTAGGATTCGAACCTACGCTCCCATAGGGAATCTGATTTCGAGTCAGACGCCTTAACCACTCGGCCACGACTGCCGGTAGCGCGGCGTTGTCCCGACACATGCAAATGCTACCGTTTGAAGCACTGTGGTGTCAGAAAACGGCGTAGCTGCATTATTTTCCGTAGCGTTTCCACCGCTACCAGACGAATCGCTACCAAAGTTTTAAAATTTCCGCCCGGACAGGGACTTGAACCCTGGACCCTTAGGTTAAAAGCCTAATGCTCTACCGACTGAGCTATCCGGGCTCGGACGACGGTGTGAGACCTCCCACGATGCACAACTGTACATTGACTCATGTCCTTTACTGTTGTGCAATCGTTGCATGGGGCCGTTACTAATAAAACGTCGCCTAAATGCTGTCTGCAAACTTATCGCGCTAAGCTCGTAACACACTATCGAAGACTGCTGGCACACGATGCAACAACAAATTGCACCAGTTGTTACGTCTCATACGTTGGAGCAGAGAATTGACGTGTTTTGTCGACACTCACTGGGCAATTGGAAAATTCGCAAGCATTTCGAATGCAATGTTTCCCACGTTTTCGCTCATTTCGCGGTTCCGTTGAAGACGTTCTTCACCACCTGACACAGAAAAAGGAACGCAGTCGGTAGGGCTTTTTTGATTCTTTTCCTTCAAAGGGAGTTAGTTTTCTAGTGAGTTCCTCTTATGGCATGCACTAGACAACCAGAACTGCTACAGCAGAGAGTCATTTTTGTTGTCAGCTGTAGTTGCATTATCACCAACGCAGAGCAATTCCATTGGCGTCGCATCAAAACGAATACCTGCCGAAACCCGGGATCGAACCAGGGACCTTTAGATCTTCAGTCTAACGCTCTCCCAACTGAGCTATTTCGGCTGACATTGAACGTTGCTGTTTGCATGTGTTCGTTCAGCTCTGCCTCGTTGCCAATTTCACAGTCACCTTCGTCTGATAAGACACAGGGACGCTGAAAGGCGAGCAGCCGATGCAGTGAAGTCCCACACACATTTCTTCTGCTTCCATCATCGTAACAAGCAAACATGTCGACTCGACTCGTGTAATATTCACTTCGCTGACTTCACGTGACGCCGCGCTGACGCTAGAAAACCCGTGCTATGTCGATGTCAGGGGCAACTCGTGTGCAGAGAACGAGACACAAGAAGGAGTGAGCCTCTCCACCGTATGAGAGGCAGTATCTAGCAGATACACACGGTAAAACATTCGACTTGCGTTAGCTCGTAAATTGCTACACGTCATCGTCTGCAAGCTAAAAAGGACACATCTGCACTGCCCAGTGAGGCGACACTTGTACTAACACCCGGTGGGCGGCTGTGAGACGAGGAGATGAGCTGCGGCTTCTGGGCGCGACTGTAACGCTGCGCCCTGGATCAAATAACTGGTGACCCATGTGTTTAGTAGTGACGCAACTGCTAGGATGCACCTGAACGTCCATCTTTTGAGAGAGAGAAAATTTTCGCAGTCGGCAGGACTCGAACCTACGCTCCCAGAGGGAATCTGATTTCAAGTCAGACGCCTTAACCACTCGGCCACGACTGCCGGTGGCAGAAGCGACTCCCGACAAGTGAAACGGCCATCTTTAGAAGCAATCTGATGGCAGAAAGCGGCGTGGCCTCACTCTTTCCTGTAGGGTTTCCATTAGCCGTTACGAAAGTGTATTAATTTTCGCCCAGACAGGGACTTGAACCCAGGACCCTTTGGTTGAAAACCTAACGCTCTACCGACTCAGCTATGCGGGCCCACGCACGAGCATTATCGTACAGCTGCGTGGTGAGCGAGTGATTCGCATGTTGTAATTACTGGCTTATGGCTCCAATGGCGACTTCACCGACTTCCCACTGACGCACCGCTGACGCTAGTTTTCTGTCGTCTTAAAACGATGGACATACCTCCAAGCAGCTGCGAGATCTTAAGAAAAGAAACGCTGCACCACTGCCTTCGCCGCACTCGAATGATTCAATTGCGATTCTTAAAAAGAATTGAATGTTCGCTCTGTCCAACACTTTCGAGCACATCTGTGTACTCACGATCTCAGCGACGGCTTTCTGCAGTCCCAGCGTCAGTGCGAGGTGAACCGATGGCCACAGTAAGCAGCGGTCGTCGCGAAACTCAGTATTCTTAAACGGAAACTTTCGTCTTGTTGAGAATGGCGTCACTGGTTTGCACCCGCATTCGCCCACGCATGTCACATGTGTGCGAAAATTTTTGCTCCTCTCTTTACGCAAAATCGCACGCAGCCGGTAGGATTCGAACCTACGCTCCCATAGGGAATCTGATTTCGAGTCAGACGCCTTAACCACTCGGCCACGACTGCCGGTAGCGCGGCGTTGTCCCGACACATGCAAATGCTACCGTTTGAAGCACTGTGGTGTCAGAAAACGGCGTAGCTGCATTATTTTCCGTAGCGTTTCCACCGCTACCAGACGAATCGCTACCAAAGTTTTAAAATTTCCGCCCGGACAGGGACTTGAACCCTGGACCCTTAGGTTAAAAGCCTAATGCTCTACCGACTGAGCTATCCGGGCTCGGACGACGGTGTGAGACCTCCCACGATGCACAACTGTACATTGACTCATGTCCTTTACTGTTGTGCAATCGTTGCATGGGGCCGTTACTAATAAAACGTCGCCTAAATGCTGTCTGCAAACTTATCGCGCTAAGCTCGTAACACACTATCGAAGACTGCTGGCACACGATGCAACAACAAATTGCACCAGTTGTTACGTCTCATACGTTGGAGCAGAGAATTGACGTGTTTTGTCGACACTCACTGGGCAATTGGAAAATTCGCAAGCATTTCGAATGCAATGTTTCCCACGTTTTCGCTCATTTCGCGGTTCCGTTGAAGACGTTCTTCACCACCTGACACAGAAAAAGGAACGCAGTCGGTAGGGCTTTTTTGATTCTTTTCCTTCAAAGGGAGTTAGTTTTCTAGTGAGTTCCTCTTATGGCATGCACTAGACAACCAGAACTGCTACAGCAGAGAGTCATTTTTGTTGTCAGCTGTAGTTGCATTATCACCAACGCAGAGCAATTCCATTGGCGTCGCATCAAAACGAATACCTGCCGAAACCCGGGATCGAACCAGGGACCTTTAGATCTTCAGTCTAACGCTCTCCCAACTGAGCTATTTCGGCTGACATTGAACGTTGCTGTTTGCATGTGTTCGTTCAGCTCTGCCTCGTTGCCAATTTCACAGTCACCTTCGTCTGATAAGACACAGGGACGCTGAAAGGCGAGCAGCCGATGCAGTGAAGTCCCACACACATTTCTTCTGCTTCCATCATCGTAACAAGCAAACATGTCGACTCGACTCGTGTAATATTCACTTCGCTGACTTCACGTGACGCCGCGCTGACGCTAGAAAACCCGTGCTATGTCGATGTCAGGGGCAACTCGTGTGCAGAGAACGAGACACAAGAAGGAGTGAGCCTCTCCACCGTATGAGAGGCAGTATCTAGCAGATACACACGGTAAAACATTCGACTTGCGTTAGCTCGTAAATTGCTACACGTCATCGTCTGCAAGCTAAAAAGGACACATCTGCACTGCCCAGTGAGGCGACACTTGTACTAACACCCGGTGGGCGGCTGTGAGACGAGGAGATGAGCTGCGGCTTCTGGGCGCGACTGTAACGCTGCGCCCTGGATCAAATAACTGGTGACCCATGTGTTTAGTAGTGACGCAACTGCTAGGATGCACCTGAACGTCCATCTTTTGAGAGAGAGAAAATTTTCGCAGTCGGCAGGACTCGAACCTACGCTCCCAGAGGGAATCTGATTTCAAGTCAGACGCCTTAACCACTCGGCCACGACTGCCGGTGGCAGAAGCGACTCCCGACAAGTGAAACCGCCATCTTTAGAAGCAATCTGATGGCAGAAAGCGGCGTGGCCTCACTCTTTCCTGTAGGGTTTCCATTAGCCGTTACGAAAGTGTATTAATTTTCGCCCAGACAGGGACTTGAACCCAGGACCCTTTGGTTGAAAACCTAACGCTCTACCGACTCAGCTATGCGGGCCCACGCACGAGCATTATCGTACAGCTGCGTGGTGAGCGAGTGATTCGCATGTTGTAATTACTGGCTTATGGCTCCAATGGCGACTTCACCGACTTCCCACTGACGCACCGCTGACGCTAGTTTTCTGTCGTCTTAAAACGATGGACATACCTCCAAGCAGCTGCGAGATCTTAAGAAAAGAAACGCTGCACCACTGCCTTCGCCGCACTCGAATGATTCAATTGCGATTCTTAAAAAGAATTGAATGTTCGCTCTGTCCAACACTTTCGAGCACATCTGTGTACTCACGATCTCAGCGACGGCTTTCTGCAGTCCCAGCGTCAGTGCGAGGTGAACCGATGGCCACAGTAAGCAGCGGTCGTCGCGAAACTCAGTATTCTTAAACGGAAACTTTCGTCTTGTTGAGAATGGCGTCACTGGTTTGCACCCGCATTCGCCCACGCATGTCACATGTGTGCGAAAATTTTTGCTCCTCTCTTTACGCAAAATCGCACGCAGCCGGTAGGATTCGAACCTACGCTCCCATAGGGAATCTGATTTCGAGTCAGACGCCTTAACCACTCGGCCACGACTGCCGGTAGCGCGGCGTTGTCCCGACACATGCAAATGCTACCGTTTGAAGCACTGTGGTGTCAGAAAACGGCGTAGCTGCATTATTTTCCGTAGCGTTTCCACCGCTACCAGACGAATCGCTACCAAAGTTTTAAAATTTCCGCCCGGACAGGGACTTGAACCCTGGACCCTTAGGTTAAAAGCCTAATGCTCTACCGACTGAGCTATCCGGGCTCGGACGACGGTGTGAGACCTCCCACGATGCACAACTGTACATTGACTCATGTCCTTTACTGTTGTGCAATCGTTGCATGGGGCCGTTACTAATAAAACGTCGCCTAAATGCTGTCTGCAAACTTATCGCGCTAAGCTCGTAACACACTATCGAAGACTGCTGGCACACGATGCAACAACAAATTGCACCAGTTGTTACGTCTCATACGTTGGAGCAGAGAATTGACGTGTTTTGTCGACACTCACTGGGCAATTGGAAAATTCGCAAGCATTTCGAATGCAATGTTTCCCACGTTTTCGCTCATTTCGCGGTTCCGTTGAAGACGTTCTTCACCACCTGACACAGAAAAAGGAACGCAGTCGGTAGGGCTTTTTTGATTCTTTTCCTTCAAAGGGAGTTAGTTTTCTAGTGAGTTCCTCTTATGGCATGCACTAGACAACCAGAACTGCTACAGCAGAGAGTCATTTTTGTTGTCAGCTGTAGTTGCATTATCACCAACGCAGAGCAATTCCATTGGCGTCGCATCAAAACGAATACCTGCCGAAACCCGGGATCGAACCAGGGACCTTTAGATCTTCAGTCTAACGCTCTCCCAACTGAGCTATTTCGGCTGACATTGAACGTTGCTGTTTGCATGTGTTCGTTCAGCTCTGCCTCGTTGCCAATTTCACAGTCACCTTCGTCTGATAAGACACAGGGACGCTGAAAGGCGAGCAGCCGATGCAGTGAAGTCCCACACACATTTCTTCTGCTTCCATCATCGTAACAAGCAAACATGTCGACTCGACTCGTGTAATATTCACTTCGCTGACTTCACGTGACGCCGCGCTGACGCTAGAAAACCCGTGCTATGTCGATGTCAGGGGCAACTCGTGTGCAGAGAACGAGACACAAGAAGGAGTGAGCCTCTCCACCGTATGAGAGGCAGTATCTAGCAGATACACACGGTAAAACATTCGACTTGCGTTAGCTCGTAAATTGCTACACGTCATCGTCTGCAAGCTAAAAAGGACACATCTGCACTGCCCAGTGAGGCGACACTTGTACTAACACCCGGTGGGCGGCTGTGAGACGAGGAGATGAGCTGCGGCTTCTGGGCGCGACTGTAACGCTGCGCCCTGGATCAAATAACTGGTGACCCATGTGTTTAGTAGTGACGCAACTGCTAGGATGCACCTGAACGTCCATCTTTTGAGAGAGAGAAAATTTTCGCAGTCGGCAGGACTCGAACCTACGCTCCCAGAGGGAATCTGATTTCAAGTCAGACGCCTTAACCACTCGGCCACGACTGCCGGTGGCAGAAGCGACTCCCGACAAGTGAAACCGCCATCTTTAGAAGCAATCTGATGGCAGAAAGCGGCGTGGCCTCACTCTTTCCTGTAGGGTTTCCATTAGCCGTTACGAAAGTGTATTAATTTTCGCCCAGACAGGGACTTGAACCCAGGACCCTTTGGTTGAAAACCTAACGCTCTACCGACTCAGCTATGCGGGCCCACGCACGAGCATTATCGTACAGCTGCGTGGTGAGCGAGTGATTCGCATGTTGTAATTACTGGCTTATGGCTCCAATGGCGACTTCACCGACTTCCCACTGACGCACCGCTGACGCTAGTTTTCTGTCGTCTTAAAACGATGGACATACCTCCAAGCAGCTGCGAGATCTTAAGAAAAGAAACGCTGCACCACTGCCTTCGCCGCACTCGAATGATTCAATTGCGATTCTTAAAAGAATGAATGTTCGCTCTGTCCAACACTTTCGAGCACATCTGTGTACTCACGATCTCAGCGACGGCTTTCTGCAGTCCCAGCGTCAGTGCGAGGTGAACCGATGGCCACAGTAAGCAGCGGTCGTCGCGAAACTCAGTATTCTTAAACGGAAACTTTCGTCTTGTTGAGAATGGCGTCACTGGTTTGCACCCGCATTCGCCCACGCATGTCACATGTGTGCGAAAATTTTTGCTCCTCTCTTTACGCAAAATCGCACGCAGCCGGTAGGATTCGAACCTACGCTCCCATAGGGAATCTGATTTCGAGTCAGACGCCTTAACCACTCGGCCACGACTGCCGGTAGCGCGGCGTTGTCCCGACACATGCAAATGCTACCGTTTGAAGCACTGTGGTGTCAGAAAACGGCGTAGCTGCATTATTTTCCGTAGCGTTTCCACCGCTACCAGACGAATCGCTACCAAAGTTTAAAATTTCCGCCCGGACAGGGACTTGAACCCTGACCCTTAGGTTAAAAGCCTAATGCTCTACCGACTGAGCTATCCGGGCTCGGACGACGGTGTGAGACCTCCCACGATGCACAACTGTACATTGACTCATGTCCTTTACTGTTGTGCAATCGTTGCATGGGGCCGTTACTAATAAAAACGTCGCCTAAATGCTGTCTGCAAACTTATCGCGCTAAGCTCGTAACACACTATCGAAGACTGCTGGCACACGATGCAACAACAAATTGCACCAGTTGTTACGTCTCATACGTTGGAGCAGAGAATTGACGTGTTTTGTCGACACTCACTGGGCAATTGGAAAATTCGCAAGCATTTCGAATGCAATGTTTCCCACGTTTTCGCTCATTTCGCGGTTCCGTTGAAGACGTTCTTCACCACCTGACACAGAAAAAGGAACGCAGTCGGTAGGGCTTTTTTGATTCTTTTCCTTCAAAGGGAGTTAGTTTTCTAGTGAGTTCCTCTTATGGCATGCACTAGACAACCAGAACTGCTACAGCAGAGAGTCATTTTTGTTGTCAGCTGTAGTTGCATTATCACCAACGCAGAGCAATTCCATTGGCGTCGCATCAAAACGAATACCTGCCGAAACCCGGGATCGAACCAGGGACCTTTAGATCTTCAGTCTAACGCTCTCCCAACTGAGCTATTTCGGCTGACATTGAACGTTGCTGTTTGCATGTGTTCGTTCAGCTCTGCCTCGTTGCCAATTTCACAGTCACCTTCGTCTGATAAGACACAGGGACGCTGAAAGGCGAGCAGCCGATGCAGTGAAGTCCCACACACATTTCTTCTGCTTCCATCATCGTAACAAGCAAACATGTCGACTCGACTCGTGTAATATTCACTTCGCTGACTTCACGTGACGCCGCGCTGACGCTAGAAAACCCGTGCTATGTCGATGTCAGGGGCAACTCGTGTGCAGAGAACGAGACACAAGAAGGAGTGAGCCTCTCCACCGTATGAGAGGCAGTATCTAGCAGATACACACGGTAAAACATTCGACTTGCGTTAGCTCGTAAATTGCTACACGTCATCGTCTGCAAGCTAAAAAGGACACATCTGCACTGCCCAGTGAGGCGACACTTGTACTAACACCCGGTGGGCGGCTGTGAGACGAGGAGATGAGCTGCGGCTTCTGGGCGCGACTGTAACGCTGCGCCCTGGATCAAATAACTGGTGACCCATGTGTTTAGTAGTGACGCAACTGCTAGGATGCACCTGAACGTCCATCTTTTGAGAGAGAGAAAATTTTCGCAGTCGGCAGGACTCGAACCTACGCTCCCAGAGGGAATCTGATTTCAAGTCAGACGCCTTAACCACTCGGCCACGACTTGCCGGTGGCAGAAGCGACTCCCGACAAGTGAAACCGCCATCTTTAGAAGCAATCTGATGGCAGAAAGCGGCGTGGCCTCACTCTTTCCTGTAGGGTTTCCATTAGCCGTTACGAAAGTGTATTAATTTTCGCCCAGACAGGGACTTGAACCCAGGACCCTTTGGTTGAAAACCTAACGCTCTACCGACTCAGCTATGCGGGCCCACGCACGAGCATTATCGTACAGCTGCGTGGTGAGCGAGTGATTCGCATGTTGTAATTACTGGCTTATGGCTCCAATGGCGACTTCACCGACTTCCCACTGACGCACCGCTGACGCTAGTTTTCTGTCGTCTTAAAACGATGGACATACCTCCAAGCAGCTGCGAGATCTTAAGAAAAGAAACGCTGCACCACTGCCTTCGCCGCACTCGAATGATTCAATTGCGATTCTTAAAAAGAATTGAATGTTCGCTCTGTCCAACACTTTCGAGCACATCTGTGTACTCACGATCTCAGCGACGGCTTTCTGCAGTCCCAGCGTCAGTGCGAGGTGAACCGATGGCCACAGTAAGCAGCGGTCGTCGCGAAACTCAGTATTCTTAAACGGAAACTTTCGTCTTGTTGAGAATGGCGTCACTGGTTTGCACCCGCATTCGCCCACGCATGTCACATGTGTGCGAAAATTTTTGCTCCTCTCTTTACGCAAAATCGCACGCAGCCGGTAGGATTCGAACCTACGCTCCCACAGGGAATCTGATTTCGAGTCAGACGCCTTAACCACTCGGCCACGACTGCCGGTAGCGCGGCGTTGTCCCGACACATGCAAATGCTACCGTTTGAAGCACTGTGGTGTCAGAAAACGGCGTAGCTGCATTATTTTCCGTAGCGTTTCCACCGCTACCAGACGAATCGCTACCAAAGTTTTAAATTTCCGCCCGGACAGGGACTTGAACCCTGGACCCTTAGGTTAAAAGCCTAATGCTCTACCGACTGAGCTATCCGGGCTCGGACGACGGTGTGAGACCTCCCACGATGCACAACTGTACATTGACTCATGTCCTTTACTGTTGTGCAATCGTTGCATGGGGCCGTTACTAATAAAACGTCGCCTAAATGCTGTCTGCAAACTTATCGCGCTAAGCTCGTAACACACTATCGAAGACTGCTGGCACACGATGCAACAACAAATTGCACCAGTTGTTACGTCTCATACGTTGGAGCAGAGAATTGACGTGTTTTGTCGACACTCACTGGGCAATTGGAAAATTCGCAAGCATTTCGAATGCAATGTTTCCCACGTTTTCGCTCATTTCGCGGTTCCGTTGAAGACGTTCTTCACCACCTGACACAGAAAAAGGAACGCAGTCGGTAGGGCTTTTTTGATTCTTTTCCTTCAAAGGGAGTTAGTTTTCTAGTGAGTTCCTCTTATGGCATGCACTAGACAACCAGAACTGCTACAGCAGAGAGTCATTTTTGTTGTCAGCTGTAGTTGCATTATCACCAACGCAGAGCAATTCCATTGGCGTCGCATCAAAACGAATACCTGCCGAAACCCGGGATCGAACCAGGGACCTTTAGATCTTCAGTCTAACGCTCTCCCAACTGAGCTATTTCGGCTGACATTGAACGTTGCTGTTTGCATGTGTTCGTTCAGCTCTGCCTCGTTGCCAATTTCACAGTCACCTTCGTCTGATAAGACACAGGGACGCTGAAAGGCGAGCAGCCGATGCAGTGAAGTCCCACACACATTTCTTCTGCTTCCATCATCGTAACAAGCAAACATGTCGACTCGACTCGTGTAATATTCACTTCGCTGACTTCACGTGACGCCGCGCTGACGCTAGAAAACCCGTGCTATGTCGATGTCAGGGGCAACTCGTGTGCAGAGAACGAGACACAAGAAGGAGTGAGCCTCTCCACCGTATGAGAGGCAGTATCTAGCAGATACACACGGTAAAACATTCGACTTGCGTTAGCTCGTAAATTGCTACACGTCATCGTCTGCAAGCTAAAAAGGACACATCTGCACTGCCCAGTGAGGCGACACTTGTACTAACACCCGGTGGGCGGCTGTGAGACGAGGAGATGAGCTGCGGCTTCTGGGCGCGACTGTAACGCTGCGCCCTGGATCAAATAACTGGTGACCCATGTGTTTAGTAGTGACGCAACTGCTAGGATGCACCTGAACGTCCATCTTTTGAGAGAGAGAAAATTTTCGCAGTCGGCAGGACTCGAACCTACGCTCCCAGAGGGAATCTGATTTCAAGTCAGACGCCTTAACCACTCGGCCACGACTGCCGGTGGCAGAAGCGACTCCCGACAAGTGAAACCGCCATCTTTAAAGAAGCAATCTGATGGCAGAAAGCGGCGTGGCCTCACTCTTTCCTGTAGGGTTTCCATTAGCCGTTACGAAAGTGTATTAATTTTCGCCCAGACAGGGACTTGAACCCAGGACCCTTTGGTTGAAAACCTAACGCTCTACCGACTCAGCTATGCGGGCCCACGCACGAGCATTATCGTACAGCTGCGTGGTGAGCGAGTGATTCGCATGTTGTAATTACTGGCTTATGGCTCCAATGGCGACTTCACCGACTTCCCACTGACGCACCGCTGACGCTAGTTTTCTGTCGTCTTAAAACGATGGACATACCTCCAAGCAGCTGCGAGATCTTAAGAAAAGAAACGCTGCACCACTGCCTTCGCCGCACTCGAATGATTCAATTGCGATTCTTAAAAAGAATTGAATGTTCGCTCTGTCCAACACTTTCGAGCACATCTGTGTACTCACGATCTCAGCGACGGCTTTCTGCAGTCCCAGCGTCAGTGCGAGGTGAACCGATGGCCACAGTAAGCAGCGGTCGTCGCGAAACTCAGTATTCTTAAACGGAAACTTTCGTCTTGTTGAGAATGGCGTCACTGGTTTGCACCCGCATTCGCCCACGCATGTCACATGTGTGCGAAAATTTTTGCTCCTCTCTTTACGCAAAATCGCACGCAGCCGGTAGGATTCGAACCTACGCTCCCATAGGGAATCTGATTTCGAGTCAGACGCCTTAACCACTCGGCCACGACTGCCGGTAGCGCGGCGTTGTCCCGACACATGCAAATGCTACCGTTTGAAGCACTGTGGTGTCAGAAAACGGCGTAGCTGCATTATTTTCCGTAGCGTTTCCACCGCTACCAGACGAATCGCTACCAAAGTTTTAAAATTTCCGCCCGGACAGGGACTTGAACCCTGGACCCTTAGGTTAAAAGCCTAATGCTCTACCGACTGAGCTATCCGGGCTCGGACGACGGTGTGAGACCTCCCACGATGCACAACTGTACATTGACTCATGTCCTTTACTGTTGTGCAATCGTTGCATGAGGCCGTTACTAATAAAACGTCGCCTAAATGCTGTCTGCAAACTTATCGCGCTAAGCTCGTAACACACTATCGAAGACTGCTGGCACACGATGCAACAACAAATTGCACCAGTTGTTACGTCTCATACGTTGGAGCAGAGAATTGACGTGTTTTGTCGACACTCACTGGGCAATTGGAAAATTCGCAAGCATTTCGAATGCAATGTTTCCCACGTTTTCGCTCATTTCGCGTTCCGTTGAAGACGTTCTTCACCACCTGACACAGAAAAAGGAACGCAGTCGGTAGGGCTTTTTTGATTCTTTTCCTTCAAAGGGAGTTAGTTTTCTAGTGAGTTCTCTTATGGCATGCACTAGACAACCAGAACTGCTACAGCAGAGAGTCATTTTTGTTGTCAGCTGTAGTTGCATTATCACCAACGCAGAGCAATTCCATTGGCGTCGCATCAAAACGAATACCTGCCGAAACCCGGGATCGAACCAGGGACCTTTAGATCTTCAGTCTAACGCTCTCCCAACTGAGCTATTTCGGCTGACATTGAACGTTGCTGTTTGCATGTGTTCGTTCAGCTCTGCCTCGTTGCCAATTTCACAGTCACCTTCGTCTGATAAGACACAGGGACGCTGAAAGGCGAGCAGCCGATGCAGTGAAGTCCCACACACATTTCTTCTGCTTCCATCATCGTAACAAGCAAACATGTCGACTCGACTCGTGTAATATTCACTTCGCTGACTTCACGTGACGCCGCGCTGACGCTAGAAAACCCGTGCTATGTCGATGTCAGGGGCAACTCGTGTGCAGAGAACGAGACACAAGAAGGAGTGAGCCTCTCCACCGTATGAGAGGCAGTATCTAGCAGATACACACGGTAAAACATTCGACTTGCGTTAGCTCGTAAATTGCTACACGTCATCGTCTGCAAGCTAAAAAGGACACATCTGCACTGCCCAGTGAGGCGACACTTGTACTAACACCCGGTGGGCGGCTGTGAGACGAGGAGATGAGCTGCGGCTTCTGGGCGCGACTGTAACGCTGCGCCCTGATCAAATAACTGGTGACCCATGTGTTTAGTAGTGACGCAACTGCTAGGATGCACCTGAACGTCCATCTTTTGAGAGAGAGAAAATTTTCGCAGTCGGCAGGACTCGAACCTACGCTCCCAGAGGGAATCTGATTTCAAGTCAGACGCCTTAACCACTCGGCCACGACTGCCGGTGGCAGAAGCGACTCCCGACAAGTGAAACCGCCATCTTTAGAAGCAATCTGCATGGCAGAAAGCGGCGTGGCCTCACTCTTTCCTGTAGGGTTTCCATTAGCCGTTACGAAAGTGTATTAATTTTCGCCCAGACAGGGACTTGAACCCAGGACCCTTTGGTTGAAAACCTAACGCTCTACCGACTCAGCTATGCGGGCCCACGCACGAGCATTATCGTACAGCTGCGTGGTGAGCGAGTGATTCGCATGTTGTAATTACTGGCTTATGGCTCCAATGGCGACTTCACCGACTTCCCACTGACGCACCGCTGACGCTAGTTTTCTGTCGTCTTAAAACGATGGACATACCTCCAAGCAGCTGCGAGATCTTAAGAAAAGAAACGCTGCACCACTGCCTTCGCCGCACTCGAATGATTCAATTGCGATTCTTAAAAGAATTGAATGTTCGCTCTGTCCAACACTTTCGAGCACATCTGTGTACTCACGATCTCAGCGACGGCTTTCTGCAGTCCCAGCGTCAGTGCGAGGTGAACCGATGGCCACAGTAAGCAGCGGTCGTCGCGAAACTCAGTATTCTTAAACGGAAACTTTCGTCTTGTTGAGAATGGCGTCACTGGTTTGCACCCGCATTCGCCCACGCATGTCACATGTGTGCGAAAATTTTTGCTCCTCTCTTTACGCAAAATCGCACGCAGCCGGTAGGATTCGAACCTACGCTCCCATAGGGAATCTGATTTCGAGTCAGACGCCTTAACCACTCGGCCACGACTGCCGGTAGCGCGGCGTTGTCCCGACACATGCAAATGCTACCGTTTGAAGCACTGTGGTGTCAGAAAACGGCGTAGCTGCATTATTTTCCGTAGCGTTTCCACCGCTACCAGACGAATCGCTACCAAAGTTTTAAAATTTCCGCCCGGACAGGGACTTGAACCCTGGACCCTTAGGTTAAAAGCCTAATGCTCTACCGACTGAGCTATCCGGGCTCGGACGACGGTGTGAGACCTCCCACGATGCACAACTGTACATTGACTCATGTCCTTTACTGTTGTGCAATCGTTGCATGGGGCCGTTACTAATAAAACGTCGCCTAAATGCTGTCTGCAAACTTATCGCGCTAAGCTCGTAACACACTAT